>NC_139814.1:2391200-2541200 GCF_963457635.1 Microchirus variegatus
TTTCAGGGCCCCAGTTTTAAATGTTTATTTCTCCAACCCAAATCCAAACCCCCAACCCTAAACCCCAAACCCTAACCCTGATTCTCCAAATTGCACTGCTCAAATTGAGGGCATATCAAAAGCGACTTGTTAGACCGACAGGCATTAAACCCAACTGTTGACTTTGCTGTGTGCAACCACAACAACACACATCTGAACCAACGAGAGATACAGTTTTTTGTTGTACAACTTTTCAGGGGAGAGCGCGAACGCAGTCCCCCACTACCAGAAATAATGCAGTCGAGATTCCCACATTTGGGGAATTCGCAAGGGTCAGCACAACCGGAGTGCAATGGCTGAGCCTCGCCCTGGGTGAACCACCTTCTTGATCATGGTATCTCCCCTGCCAGGTAAGTATGAGTTGCACATGTCATGGACAGGCGAGTCTTTCACAGACAAGCCACCATCACTGGTGGCGCTAACAAAGTATAAACTAACAAAACCATAGCTTGCTGAGGTGCTGTGACTTGGCATGAATTCAAGACTGTATAAAGTGTTACACACAAAGGCTTTAATAAAAGACTATTTAATTCAAAGTAAAAGATTATTTTATTTCCCATTGTTGCAGTGCATGATCTGCTACTATGGGCACCTCATGAAAACCCTGTCAGAGATTGTACGCATTGCTTTGACTTGGACAGTAGAGGGGGGTGCACCATTCCTGGAGATGCTGCAATACCAGGTTGATGCGTGGAGTGGACGGAGCAAGCCCCTATTCCATCTCCCAGTTCCAAAAATCAATTTAATATATGGTCCCCGGGTAGGGGACGTATCAGATATTAAACTGATAAGAACAGATACTACACTTGATCTTAGCCAAAAGGCCGAGAAATGCCTGACAACTCACGCAGGAAACATACTGATTCTATGCCGAGTCCTCCTTACTCAGGGGTTGCATTGCAACATTTCCCCATCAAAGCCTGACCTACAATCGTCTACTGCTACTAAACCTTTGAAAAACAACCAGTCGAATTGTGAAACCTTGAGTTCAAGCGATGAAAGGCTGATTAAGATTCTGGTTCATGTCGTTTGATCAACGACTCTGTGAAAAAATGGAGGGGCTTAAATCTGCAGGCCTAAAATTAAGGGGCTTAATTATGCGGGCCTAAACCTACTGCCTGAGGGCCTGCAGTTCCATACGATTGACAATTTTATATACGTGTATATAAATGTGTATGTATATTCATTTTAGCTTTTCTCACACACAGTCCAACGAAGGCTTCCTGCAATATCAGAGGCTGCACTTTCAGAAACCATCACCAACTCTCCAGTTAGGTAAGTGGCAGAAATGAGCCCCCAAGCAGGTTTGCCAGGCTCAGTTTCAGGGCCCCAGTTTTAAATGTTTATTTCTCCAACCCAAATCCAAACCCCCAACCCTAAACCCCAAACCCTAACCCTGATTCTCCAAATTGCACTGCTCAAATTGAGGGCATATCAAAAGCGACTTGTTAGACCGACAGGCATTAAACCCAACTGTTGACTTTGCTGTGTGCAACCACAACAACACACATCTGAACCAACGAGAGATACAGTTTTTTGTTGTACAACTTTTCAGGGGAGAGCGCGAACGCAGTCCCCCACTACCAGAAATAATGCAGTCGAGATTCCCACATTTGGGGAATTCGCAAGGGTCAGCACAACCGGAGTGCAATGGCTGAGCCTCGCCCTGGGTGAACCACCTTCTTGATCATGGTATCTCCCCTGCCAGGTAAGTATGAGTTGCACATGTCATGGACAGGCGAGTCTTTCACAGACAAGCCACCATCACTGGTGGCGCTAACAAAGTATAAACTAACAAAACCATAGCTTGCTGAGGTGCTGTGACTTGGCATGAATTCAAGACTGTATAAAGTGTTACACACAAAGGCTTTAATAAAAGACTATTTAATTCAAAGTAAAAGATTATTTTATTTCCCATTGTTGCAGTGCATGATCTGCCCCCATACATTACAGCATTTCTACATCAAAGCCTGACCTACAACCGTCTATTGCGACTAAACCTTTGAAAAACAACCAGTCGAACTGTAAAACCTTGAGTTCAAGTGAAGAAAGGCTGAAGTAGATTCAGGCAAACGTCATTTGATCAGCAACTGAGATTTCCGAGAGGCAAAAGGGGTTCTCATCCCTCTCAAAAAGGGAAGCACCTCCCGTTTCTTTGTCTGATGCAAGAAGGCGACAGTCTAAACTTACACTGCCGCCTACTAGTCTGAGGGTACGAAGACTACTATTTCTCTAAACTGTGCAGCTCAGCTACTATGGGCACCTCATGAAAACCCTGTCAGAGATTGTACGCATTGCTTTGACTTGGACAGTAGAGGGGGGTGCACCATTCCTGGAGATGCTGCAATACCAGGTTGATGCGTGGAGTGGACGGAGCAAGCCCCTATTCCATCTCCCGGTTCCAAAAATCAATTTAATATATGGTCCCCGGGTAGGGGACGTATCAGATATTAAACTGATAAGAACAGATACTACACTTGATCTTAGCCAAAAGGCCGAGAAGCGATGCCTGACAACTCACGCAGGAAACATACTGATTCTATGCCGAGTCCTCCTTACTCAGGGGTTGCATTGCAACATTTCCCCATCAAAGCCTGACCTACAATCGTCTACTGCTACTAAACCTTTGAAAAACAACCAGTCGAATTGTGAAACCTTGAGTTCAAGCGATGAAAGGCTGATTAAGATTCTGGTTCATGTCGTTTGATCAACGACTCTGTGAAAAAATGGAGGGGCTTAAATCTGCAGGCCTAAAATTAAGGGGCTTAATTATGCGGGCCTAAACCTACTGCCTGAGGGCCTGCAGTTCCATACGATTGACAATTTTATATACGTGTATATAAATGTGTATGTATATTCATTTTAGCTTTTCTCACACACAGTCCAACGAAGGCTTCCTGCAATATCAGAGGCTGCACTTTCAGAAACCATCACCAACTCTCCAGTTAGGTAAGTGGCAGAAATGAGCCCCCAAGCAGGTTTGCCAGGCTCAGTTTCAGGGCCCCAGTTTTAAATGTTTATTTCTCCAACCCAAATCCAAACCCCCAACCCTAAACCCCAAACCCTAACCCTGATTCTCCAAATTGCACTGCTCAAATTGAGGGCATATCAAAAGCGACTTGTTAGACCGACAGGCATTAAACCCAACTGTTGACTTTGCTGTGTGCAACCACAACAACACACATCTGAACCAACGAGAGATACAGTTTTTTGTTGTACAACTTTTCAGGGGAGAGCGCGAACGCAGTCCCCCACTACCAGAAATAATGCAGTCGAGATTCCCACATTTGGGGAATTCGCAAGGGTCAGCACAACCGGAGTGCAATGGCTGAGCCTCGCCCTGGGTGAACCACCTTCTTGATCATGGTATCTCCCCTGCCAGGTAAGTATGAGTTGCACATGTCATGGACAGGCGAGTCTTTCACAGACAAGCCACCATCACTGGTGGCGCTAACAAAGTATAAACTAACAAAACCATAGCTTGCTGAGGTGCTGTGACTTGGCATGAATTCAAGACTGTATAAAGTGTTACACACAAAGGCTTTAATAAAAGACTATTTAATTCAAAGTAAAAGATTATTTTATTTCCCATTGTTGCAGTGCATGATCTGCCCCCATACATTACAGCATTTCTACATCAAAGCCTGACCTACAACCGTCTATTGCGACTAAACCTTTGAAAAACAACCAGTCGAACTGTAAAACCTTGAGTTCAAGTGAAGAAAGGCTGAAGTAGATTCAGGCAAACGTCATTTGATCAGCAACTGAGATTTCCGAGAGGCAAAAGGGGTTCTCATCCCTCTCAAAAAGGGAAGCACCTCCCGTTTCTTTGTCTGATGCAAGAAGGCGACAGTCTAAACTTACACTGCCGCCTACTAGTCTGAGGGTACGAAGACTACTATTTCTCTAAACTGTGCAGCTCAGCTACTATGGGCACCTCATGAAAACCCTGTCAGAGATTGTACGCATTGCTTTGACTTGGACAGTAGAGGGGGGTGCACCATTCCTTGTGATGCTGCAATACCAGGTTGATGCGTGGAGTGGACGGAGCAAGCCCCTATTCCATCTCCCAGTTCCAAAAATCAACTTAATATATGGTCCCCGGGTAGGGGACGTATCAGATATTAAACTGATAAGAACAGATACTACACTTGATCTTAGCCAAAAGGCCGAGAAGCGATGCCTGACAACTCACGCAGGAAACATACTGATTCTATGCCGAGTCCTCCTTACTCAGGGGTTGCATTGCAACATTTCCCCATCAAAGCCTGACCTACAATCGTCTACTGCTACTAAACCTTTGAAAAACAACCAGTCGAATTGTGAAACCTTGAGTTCAAGCGATGAAAGGCTGATTAAGATTCTGGTTCATGTCGTTTGATCAACGACTCTGTGAAAAAATGGAGGGGCTTAAATCTGCAGGCCTAAAATTAAGGGGCTTAATTCTGCGGGCCTAAACCTACTGCCTGAGGGCCTGCAGTTCCATACGATTGACAATTTTATATACGTGTATATAAATGTGTATGTATATTCATTTTAGCTTTTCTCACACACAGTCCAACGAAGGCTTCCTGCAATATCAGAGGCTGCACTTTCAGAAACCATCACCAACTCTCCAGTTAGGTAAGTGGCAGAAATGAGCCCCCAAGCAGGTTTGCCAGGCTCAGTTTCAGGGCCCCAGTTTTAAATGTTTATTTCTCCAACCCAAATCCAAACCCCCAACCCTAAACCCCAAACCCTAACCCTGATTCTCCAAATTGCACTGCTCAAATTGAGGGCATATCAAAAGCGACTTGTTAGACCGACAGGCATTAAACCCAACTGTTGACTTTGCTGTGTGCAACCACAACAACACACATCTGAACCAACGAGAGATACAGTTTTTTGTTGTACAACTTTTCAGGGGAGAGCGCGAACGCAGTCCCCCACTACCAGAAATAATGCAGTCGAGATTCCCACATTTGGGGAATTCGCAAGGGTCAGCACAACCGGAGTGCAATGGCTGAGCCTCGCCCTGGGTGAACCACCTTCTTGATCATGGTATCTCCCCTGCCAGGTAAGTATGAGTTGCACATGTCATGGACAGGCGAGTCTTTCACAGACAAGCCACCATCACTGGTGGCGCTAACAAAGTATAAACTAACAAAACCATAGCTTGCTGAGGTGCTGTGACTTGGCATGAATTCAAGACTGTATAAAGTGTTACACACAAAGGCTTTAATAAAAGACTATTTAATTCAAAGTAAAAGATTATTTTATTTCCCATTGTTGCAGTGCATGATCTGCCCCCATACATTACAGCATTTCTACATCAAAGCCTGACCTACAACCGTCTATTGCGACTAAACCTTTGAAAAACAACCAGTCGAACTGTAAAACCTTGAGTTCAAGTGAAGAAAGGCTGAAGTAGATTCAGGCAAACGTCATTTGATCAGCAACTGAGATTTCCGAGAGGCAAAAGGGGTTCTCATCCCTCTCAAAAAGGGAAGCACCTCCCGTTTCTTTGTCTGATGCAAGAAGGCGACAGTCTAAACTTACACTGCCGCCTACTAGTCTGAGGGTACGAAGACTACTATTTCTCTAAACTGTGCAGCTCAGCTACTATGGGCACCTCATGAAAACCCTGTCAGAGATTGTACGCATTGCTTTGACTTGGACAGTAGAGGGGGGTGCACCATTCCTGGAGATGCTGCAATACCAGGTTGATGCGTGGAGTGGACGGAGCAAGCCCCTATTCCATCTCCCAGTTCCAAAAATCAATTTAATATATGGTCCCCGGGTAGGGGACGTATCAGATATTAAACTGATAAGAACAGATACTACACTTGATCTTAGCCAAAAGGCCGAGAAGCGATGCCTGACAACTCACGCAGGAAACATACTGATTCTATGCCGAGTCCTCCTTACTCAGGGGTTGCATTGCAACATTTCCCCATCAAAGCCTGACCTACAATCGTCTACTGCTACTAAACCTTTGGAAAACAACCAGTCGAATTGTGAAACCTTGAGTTCAAGCGATGAAAGGCTGATTAAGATTCTGGTTCATGTCGTTTGATCAACGACTCTGTGAAAAAATGGAGGGGCTTAAATCTGCAGGCCTAAAATTAAGGGGCTTAATTATGCGGGCCTAAACCTACTGCCTGAGGGCCTGCAGTTCCATACGATTGACAATTTTATATACGTGTATATAAATGTGTATGTATATTCATTTTAGCTTTTCTCACACACAGTCCAACGAAGGCTTCCTGCAATATCAGAGGCTGCACTTTCAGAAACCATCACCAACTCTCCAGTTAGGTAAGTGGCAGAAATGAGCCCCCAAGCAGGTTTGCCAGGCTCAGTTTCAGGGCCCCAGTTTTAAATGTTTATTTCTCCAACCCAAATCCAAACCCCCAACCCTAAACCCCAAACCCTAACCCTGATTCTCCAAATTGCACTGCTCAAATTGAGGGCATATCAAAAGCGACTTGTTAGACCGACAGGCATTAAACCCAACTGTTGACTTTGCTGTGTGCAACCACAACAACACACATCTGAACCAACGAGAGATACAGTTTTTTGTTGTACAACTTTTCAGGGGAGAGCGCGAACGCAGTCCCCCACTACCAGAAATAATGCAGTCGAGATTCCCACATTTGGGGAATTCGCAAGGGTCAGCACAACCGGAGTGCAATGGCTGAGCCTCGCCCTGGGTGAACCACCTTCTTGATCATGGTATCTCCCCTGCCAGGTAAGTATGAGTTGCACATGTCATGGACAGGCGAGTCTTTCACAGACAAGCCACCATCACTGGTGGCGCTAACAAAGTATAAACTAACAAAACCATAGCTTGCTGAGGTGCTGTGACTTGGCATGAATTCAAGACTGTATAAAGTGTTACACACAAAGGCTTTAATAAAAGACTATTTAATTCAAAGTAAAAGATTATTTTATTTCCCATTGTTGCAGTGCATGATCTGCCCCCATACATTACAGCATTTCTACATCAAAGCCTGACCTACAACCGTCTATTGCGACTAAACCTTTGAAAAACAACCAGTCGAACTGTAAATCCTTGAGTTCAAGTGAAGAAAGGCTGAAGTAGATTCAGGCAAACGTCATTTGATCAGCAACTGAGATTTCCGAGAGGCAAAAGGGGTTCTCATCCCTCTCAAAAAGGGAAGCACCTCCCGTTTCTTTGTCTGATGCAAGAAGGCGACAGTCTAAACTTACACTGCCGCCTACTAGTCTGAGGGTACGAAGACTACTATTTCTCTAAACTGTGCAGCTCAGCTACTATGGGCACCTCATGAAAACCCTGTCAGAGATTGTACGCATTGCTTTGACTTGGACAGTAGAGGGGGGTGCACCATTCCTGGAGATGCTGCAATACCAGGTTGATGCGTGGAGTGGACGGAGCAAGCCCCTATTCCATCTCCCAGTTCCAAAAATCAATTTAATATATGGTCCCCGGGTAGGGGACGTATCAGATATTAAACTGATAAGAACAGATACTACACTTGATCTTAGCCAAAAGGCCGAGAAGCGATGCCTGACAACTCACGCAGGAAACATACTGATTCTATGCCGAGTCCTCCTTACTCAGGGGTTGCATTGCAACATTTCCCCATCAAAGCCTGACCTACAATCGTCTACTGCTACTAAACCTTTGAAAAACAACCAGTCGAATTGTGAAACCTTGAGTTCAAGCGATGAAAGGCTGATTAAGATTCTGGTTCATGTCGTTTGATCAACGACTCTGTGAAAAAATGGAGGGGCTTAAATCTGCAGGCCTAAAATTAAGGGGCTTAATTCTGCGGGCCTAAACCTACTGCCTGAGGGCCTGCAGTTCCATACGATTGACAATTTTATATACGTGTATATAAATGTGTATGTATATTCATTTTAGCTTTTCTCACACACAGTCCAACGAAGGCTTCCTGCAATATCAGAGGCTGCACTTTCAGAAACCATCACCAACTCTCCAGTTAGGTAAGTGGCAGAAATGAGCCCCCAAGCAGGTTTGCCAGGCTCAGTTTCAGGGCCCCAGTTTTAAATGTTTATTTCTCCAACCCAAATCCAAACCCCCAACCCTAAACCCCAAACCCTAACCCTGATTCTCCAAATTGCACTGCTCAAATTGAGGGCATATCAAAAGCGACTTGTTAGACCGACAGGCATTAAACCCAACTGTTGACTTTGCTGTGTGCAACCACAACAACACACATCTGAACCAACGAGAGATACAGTTTTTTGTTGTACAACTTTTCAGGGGAGAGCGCGAACGCAGTCCCCCACTACCAGAAATAATGCAGTCGAGATTCCCACATTTGGGGAATTCGCAAGGGTCAGCACAACCGGAGTGCAATGGCTGAGCCTCGCCCTGGGTGAACCACCTTCTTGATCATGGTATCTCCCCTGCCAGGTAAGTATGAGTTGCACATGTCATGGACAGGCGAGTCTTTCACAGACAAGCCACCATCACTGGTGGCGCTAACAAAGTATAAACTAACAAAACCATAGCTTGCTGAGGTGCTGTGACTTGGCATGAATTCAAGACTGTATAAAGTGTTACACACAAAGGCTTTAATAAAAGACTATTTAATTCAAAGTAAAAGATTATTTTATTTCCCATTGTTGCAGTGCATGATCTGCCCCCATACATTACAGCATTTCTACATCAAAGCCTGACCTACAACCGTCTATTGCGACTAAACCTTTGAAAAACAACCAGTCGAACTGTAAATCCTTGAGTTCAAGTGAAGAAAGGCTGAAGTAGATTCAGGCAAACGTCATTTGATCAGCAACTGAGATTTCCGAGAGGCAAAAGGGGTTCTCATCCCTCTCAAAAAGGGAAGCACCTCCCGTTTCTTTGTCTGATGCAAGAAGGCGACAGTCTAAACTTACACTGCCGCCTACTAGTCTGAGGGTACGAAGACTACTATTTCTCTAAACTGTGCAGCTCAGCTACTATGGGCACCTCATGAAAACCCTGTCAGAGATTGTACGCATTGCTTTGACTTGGACAGTAGAGGGGGGTGCACCATTCCTGGAGATGCTGCAATACCAGGTTGATGCGTGGAGTGGACGGAGCAAGCCCCTATTCCATCTCCCAGTTCCAAAAATCAATTTAATATATGGTCCCCGGGTAGGGGACGTATCAGATATTAAACTGATAAGAACAGATACTACACTTGATCTTAGCCAAAAGGCCGAGAAGCGATGCCTGACAACTCACGCAGGAAACATACTGATTCTATGCCGAGTCCTCCTTACTCAGGGGTTGCATTGCAACATTTCCCCATCAAAGCCTGACCTACAATCGTCTACTGCTACTAAATCTTTGGAAAACAACCAGTCGAATTGTGAAACCTTGAGTTCAAGCGATGAAAGGCTGATTAAGATTCTGGTTCATGTCATTTGATCAACGACTCTGTGAAAAAATGGAGGGGCTTAAATCTGCAGGCCTAAAATTAAGGGGCTTAATTCTGCGGGCCTAAACCTACTGCCTGAGGGCCTGCAGTTCCATACGATTGACAATTTTATATACGTGTATATAAATGTGTATGTATATTCATTTTAGCTTTTCTCACACACAGTCCAACGAAGGCTTCCTGCAATATCAGAGGCTGCACTTTCAGAAACCATCACCAACTCTCCAGTTAGGTAAGTGGCAGAAATGAGCCCCCAAGCAGGTTTGCCAGGCTCAGTTTCAGGGCCCCAGTTTTAAATGTTTATTTCTCCAACCCAAATCCAAACCCCCAACCCTAAACCCCAAACCCTAACCCTGATTCTCCAAATTGCACTGCTCAAATTGAGGGCATATCAAAAGCGACTTGTTAGACCGACAGGCATTAAACCCAACTGTTGACTTTGCTGTGTGCAACCACAACAACACACATCTGAACCAACGAGAGATACAGTTTTTTGTTGTACAACTTTTCAGGGGAGAGCGCGAACGCAGTCCCCCACTACCAGAAATAATGCAGTCGAGATTCCCACATTTGGGGAATTCGCAAGGGTCAGCACAACCGGAGTGCAATGGCTGAGCCTCGCCCTGGGTGAACCACCTTCTTGATCATGGTATCTCCCCTGCCAGGTAAGTATGAGTTGCACATGTCATGGACAGGCGAATCTTTCACAGACAAGCCACCATCACTGGTGGCGCTAACAAAGTATAAACTAACAAAACCATAGCTTGCTGAGGTGCTGTGACTTGGCATGAATTCAAGACTGTATAAAGTGTTACACACAAAGGCTTTAATAAAAGACTATTTAATTCAAAGTAAAAGATTATTTTATTTCCCATTGTTGCAGTGCATGATCTGCCCCCATACATTACAGCATTTCTACATCAAAGCCTGACCTACAACCGTCTATTGCGACTAAACCTTTGAAAAACAACCAGTCGAACTGTAAATCCTTGAGTTCAAGTGAAGAAAGGCTGAAGTAGATTCAGGCAAACGTCATTTGATCAGCAACTGAGATTTCCGAGAGGCAAAAGGGGTTCTCATCCCTCTCAAAAAGGGAAGCACCTCCCGTTTCTTTGTCTGATGCAAGAAGGCGACAGTCTAAACTTACACTGCCGCCTACTAGTCTGAGGGTACGAAGACTACTATTTCTCTAAACTGTGCAGCTCAGCTACTATGGGCACCTCATGAAAACCCTGTCAGAGATTGTACGCATTGCTTTGACTTGGACAGTAGAGGGGGGTGCACCATTCCTGGAGATGCTGCAATACCAGGTTGATGCGTGGAGTGGACGGAGCAAGCCCCTATTCCATCTCCCAGTTCCAAAAATCAATTTAATATATGGTCCCCGGGTAGGGGACGTATCAGATATTAAACTGATAAGAACAGATACTACACTTGATCTTAGCCAAAAGGCCGAGAAGCGATGCCTGACAACTCACGCAGGAAACATACTGATTCTATGCCGAGTCCTCCTTACTCAGGGGTTGCATTGCAACATTTCCCCATCAAAGCCTGACCTACAATCGTCTACTGCTACTAAACCTTTGAAAAACAACCAGTCGAATTGTGAAACCTTGAGTTCAAGCGATGAAAGGCTGATTAAGATTCTGGTTCATGTCGTTTGATCAACGACTCTGTGAAAAAATGGAGGGGCTTAAATCTGCAGGCCTAAAATTAAGGGGCTTAATTCTGCGGGCCTAAACCTACTGCCTGAGGGCCTGCAGTTCCATACGATTGACAATTTTATATACGTGTATATAAATGTGTATGTATATTCATTTTAGCTTTTCTCACACACAGTCCAACGAAGGCTTCCTGCAATATCAGAGGCTGCACTTTCAGAAACCATCACCAACTCTCCAGTTAGGTAAGTGGCAGAAATGAGCCCCCAAGCAGGTTTGCCAGGCTCAGTTTCAGGGCCCCAGTTTTAAATGTTTATTTCTCCAACCCAAATCCAAACCCCCAACCCTAAACCCTAACCCTGATTCTCCAAATTGCACTGCTCAAATTGAGGGCATATCAAAAGCGACTTGTTAGACCGACAGGCATTAAACCCAACTGTTGACTTTGCTGTGTGCAACCACAACAACACACATCTGAACCAACGAGAGATACAGTTTTTTGTTGTACAACTTTTCAGGGGAGAGCGCGAACGCAGTCCCCCACTACCAGAAATAATGCAGCCGAGATTCCCACATTTGGGGAATTCGCAAGGGTCAGCACAACCGGAGTGCAATGGCTGAGCCTCGCCCTGGGTGAACCACCTTCTTGATCATGGTATCTCCCCTGCCAGGTAAGTATGAGTTGCACATGTCATGGACAGGCGAGTCTTTCACAGACAAGCCACCATCACTGGTGGCGCTAACAAAGTATAAACTAACAAAACCATAGCTTGCTGAGGTGCTGTGACTTGGCATGAATTCAAGACTGTATAAAGTGTTACACACAAAGGCTTTAATAAAAGACTATTTAATTCAAAGTAAAAGATTATTTTATTTCCCATTGTTGCAGTGCATGATCTGCCCCCATACATTACAGCATTTCTACATCAAAGCCTGACCTACAACCGTCTATTGCGACTAAACCTTTGAAAAACAACCAGTCGAACTGTAAAACCTTGAGTTCAAGTGAAGAAAGGCTGAAGTAGATTCAGGCAAACGTCATTTGATCAGCAACTGAGATTTCCGAGAGGCAAAAGGGGTTCTCATCCCTCTCAAAAAGGGAAGCACCTCCCGTTTCTTTGTCTGATGCAAGAAGGCGACAGTCTAAACTTACACTGCCGCCTACTAGTCTGAGGGTACGAAGACTACTATTTCTCTAAACTGTGCAGCTCAGCTACTATGGGCACCTCATGAAAACCCTGTCAGAGATTGTACGCATTGCTTTGACTTGGACAGTAGAGGGGGGTGCACCATTCCTTGTGATGCTGCAATACCAGGTTGATGCGTGGAGTGGACGGAGCAAGCCCCTATTCCATCTCCCAGTTCCAAAAATCAACTTAATATATGGTCCCCGGGTAGGGGACGTATCAGATATTAAACTGATAAGAACAGATACTACACTTGATCTTAGCCAAAAGGCCAAGAAGCGATGCCTGACAACTCACGCAGGAAACATACTGATTCTATGCCGAGTCCTCCTTACTCAGGGGTTGCATTGCAACATTTCCCCATCAAAGCCTGACCTACAATCGTCTACTGCTACTAAACCTTTGAAAAACAACCAGTCGAATTGTGAAACCTTGAGTTCAAGCGATGAAAGGCTGATTAAGATTCTGGTTCATGTCGTTTGATCAACGACTCTGTGAAAAAATGGAGGGGCTTAAATCTGCAGGCCTAAAATTAAGGGGCTTAATTCTGCGGGCCTAAACCTACTGCCTGAGGGCCTGCAGTTCCATACGATTGACAATTTTATATACGTGTATATAAATGTGTATGTATATTCATTTTAGCTTTTCTCACACACAGTCCAACGAAGGCTTCCTGCAATATCAGAGGCTGCACTTTCAGAAACCATCACCAACTCTCCAGTTAGGTAAGTGGCAGAAATGAGCCCCCAAGCAGGTTTGCCAGGCTCAGTTTCAGGGCCCCAGTTTTAAATGTTTATTTCTCCAACCCAAATCCAAACCCCCAACCCTAAACCCTAACCCTGATTCTCCAAATTGCACTGCTCAAATTGAGGGCATATCAAAAGCGACTTGTTAGACCGACAGGCATTAAACCCAACTGTTGACTTTGCTGTGTGCAACCACAACAACACACATCTGAACCAACGAGAGATACAGTTTTTTGTTGTACAACTTTTCAGGGGAGAGCGCGAACGCAGTCCCCCACTACCAGAAATAATGCAGTCGAGATTCCCACATTTGGGGAATTCGCAAGGGTCAGCACAACCGGAGTGCAATGGCTGAGCCTCGCCCTGGGTGAACCACCTTCTTGATCATGGTATCTCCCCTGCCAGGTAAGTATGAGTTGCACATGTCATGGACAGGCGAGTCTTTCACAGACAAGCCACCATCACTGGTGGCGCTAACAAAGTATAAACTAACAAAACCATAGCTTGCTGAGGTGCTGTGACTTGGCATGAATTCAAGACTGTATAAAGTGTTACACACAAAGGCTTTAATAAAAGACTATTTAATTCAAAGTAAAAGATTATTTTATTTCCCATTGTTGCAGTGCATGATCTGCCCCCATACATTACAGCATTTCTACATCAAAGCCTGACCTACAACCGTCTATTGCGACTAAACCTTTGAAAAACAACCAGTCGAACTGTAAAACCTTGAGTTCAAGTGAAGAAAGGCTGAAGTAGATTCAGGCAAACGTCATTTGATCAGCAACTGAGATTTCCGAGAGGCAAAAGGGGTTCTCATCCCTCTCAAAAAGGGAAGCACCTCCCGTTTCTTTGTCTGATGCAAGAAGGCGACAGTCTAAACTTACACTGCCGCCTACTAGTCTGAGGGTACGAAGACTACTATTTCTCTAAACTGTGCAGCTCAGCTACTATGGGCACCTCATGAAAACCCTGTCAGAGATTGTACGCACTGCTTTGACTTGGACAGCAGAGGGGGGTGCACCATTCCTGGAGATGCTGCAATACCAGGTTGATGCGTGGAGTGGACGGAGCAAGCCCCTATTCCATCTCCCAGTTCCAAAAATCAATTTAATATATGGTCCCCGGGTAGGGGACGTATCAGATATTAAACTGATAAGAACAGATACTACACTTGATCTTAGCCAAAAGGCCGAGAAGCGATGCCTGACAACTCACGCAGGAAACATACTGATTCTATGCCGAGTCCTCCTTACTCAGGGGTTGCATTGCAACATTTCCCCATCAAAGCCTGACCTACAATCGTCTACTGCTACTAAACCTTTGAAAAACAACCAGTCGAATTGTGAAACCTTGAGTTCAAGCGATGAAAGGCTGATTAAGATTCTGGTTCATGTCGTTTGATCAACGACTCTGTGAAAAAATGGAGGGGCTTAAATCTGCAGGCCTAAAATTAAGGGGCTTAATTCTGCGGGCCTAAACCTACTGCCTGAGGGCCTGCAGTTCCATACGATTGACAATTTTATATACGTGTATATAAATGTGTATGTATATTCATTTTAGCTTTTCTCACACACAGTCCAACGAAGGCTTCCTGCAATATCAGAGGCTGCACTTTCAGAAACCATCACCAACTCTCCAGTTAGGTAAGTGGCAGAAATGAGCCCCCAAGCAGGTTTGCCAGGCTCAGTTTCAGGGCCCCAGTTTTAAATGTTTATTTCTCCAACCCAAATCCAAACCCCCAACCCTAAACCCTAACCCTGATTCTCCAAATTGCACTGCTCAAATTGAGGGCATATCAAAAGCGACTTGTTAGACCGACAGGCATTAAACCCAACTGTTGACTTTGCTGTGTGCAACCACAACAACACACATCTGAACCAACGAGAGATACAGTTTTTTGTTGTACAACTTTTCAGGGGAGAGCGCGAACGCAGTCCCCCACTACCAGAAATAATGCAGCCGAGATTCCCACATTTGGGGAATTCGCAAGGGTCAGCACAACCGGAGTGCAATGGCTGAGCCTCGCCCTGGGTGAACCACCTTCTTGATCATGGTATCTCCCCTGCCAGGTAAGTATGAGTTGCACATGTCATGGACAGGCGAGTCTTTCACAGACAAGCCACCATCACTGGTGGCGCTAACAAAGTATAAACTAACAAAACCATAGCTTGCTGAGGTGCTGTGACTTGGCATGAATTCAAGACTGTATAAAGTGTTACACACAAAGGCTTTAATAAAAGACTATTTAATTCAAAGTAAAAGATTATTTTATTTCCCATTGTTGCAGTGCATGATCTGCCCCCATACATTACAGCATTTCTACATCAAAGCCTGACCTACAACCGTCTATTGCGACTAAACCTTTGAAAAACAACCAGTCGAACTGTAAAACCTTGAGTTCAAGTGAAGAAAGGCTGAAGTAGATTCAGGCAAACGTCATTTGATCAGCAACTGAGATTTCCGAGAGGCAAAAGGGGTTCTCATCCCTCTCAAAAAGGGAAGCACCTCCCGTTTCTTTGTCTGATGCAAGAAGGCGACAGTCTAAACTTACACTGCCGCCTACTAGTCTGAGGGTACGAAGACTACTATTTCTCTAAACTGTGCAGCTCAGCTACTATGGGCACCTCATGAAAACCCTGTCAGAGATTGTACGCAT
Organism: Microchirus variegatus; assembly: GCF_963457635.1. Classification (NCBI taxonomy): domain Eukaryota; kingdom Metazoa; phylum Chordata; class Actinopteri; order Pleuronectiformes; family Soleidae; genus Microchirus; species Microchirus variegatus. The sequence continues at coordinate 2,406,906 of NC_139814.1, forward strand.
TGCTTTGACTTGGACAGTAGAGGGGGGTGCACCATTCCTTGTGATGCTGCAATACCAGGTTGATGCGTGGAGTGGACGGAGCAAGCCCCTATTCCATCTCCCAGTTCCAAAAATCAACTTAATATATGGTCCCCGGGTAGGGGACGTATCAGATATTAAACTGATAAGAACAGATACTACACTTGATCTTAGCCAAAAGGCCAAGAAGCGATGCCTGACAACTCACGCATGAAACATACTGATTCTATGCCGAGTCCTCCTTACTCAGGGGTTGCATTGCAACATTTCCCCATCAAAGCCTGACCTACAATCGTCTACTGCTACTAAACCTTTGAAAAACAACCAGTCGAATTGTGAAACCTTGAGTTCAAGCGATGAAAGGCTGATTAAGATTCTGGTTCATGTCGTTTGATCAACGACTCTGTGAAAAAATGGAGGGGCTTAAATCTGCAGGCCTAAAATTAAGGGGCTTAATTCTGCGGGCCTAAACCTACTGCCTGAGGGCCTGCAGTTCCATACGATTGACAATTTTATATACGTGTATATAAATGTGTATGTATATTCATTTTAGCTTTTCTCACACACAGTCCAACGAAGGCTTCCTGCAATATCAGAGGCTGCACTTTCAGAAACCATCACCAACTCTCCAGTTAGGTAAGTGGCAGAAATGAGCCCCCAAGCAGGTTTGCCAGGCTCAGTTTCAGGGCCCCAGTTTTAAATGTTTATTTCTCCAACCCAAATCCAAACCCCCAACCCTAAACCCCAAACCCTAGCCCTGATTCTCCAAATTGCACTGCTCAAATTGAGGGCATATCAAAAGCGACTTGTTAGACCGACAGGCATTAAACCCAACTGTTGACTCTGCTGTGTGCAACCACAACAACACACATCTGAACCAACGAGAGATACAGTTTTTTGTTGTACAACTTTTCAGGGGAGAGCGCGAACGCAGTCCCCCACTACCAGAAATAATGCAGTCGAGATTCCCACATTTGGGGAATTCGCAAGGGTCAGCACAACCGGAGTGCAATGGCTGAGCCTCGCCCTGGGTGAACCACCTTCTTGATCATGGTATCTCCCCTGCCAGGTAAGTATGAGTTGCACATGTCATGGACAGGCGACTCTTTCACAGACAAGCCACCATCACTGGTGGCGCTAACAAAGTATAAACTAACAAAACCATAGCTTGCTGAGGTGCTGTGACTTGGCATGAATTCAAGACTGTATAAAGTGTTACACACAAAGGCTTTAATAAAAGACTATTTAATTCAAAGTAAAAGATTATTTTATTTCCCATTGTTGCAGTGCATGATCTGCCCCCATACATTACAGCATTTCTACATCAAAGCCTGACCTACAACCGTCTATTGCGACTAAACCTTTGAAAAACAACCAGTCGAACTGTAAAACCTTGAGTTCAAGTGAAGAAAGGCTGAAGTAGATTCAGGCAAACGTCATTTGATCAGCAACTGAGATTTTCGAGAGGCAAAAGGGGTTCTCATCCCTCTCAAAAAGGGAAGCACCTCCCATTTCTTTGTCTGATGCAAGAAGGCGACAGTCTAAACTTACACTGCCGCCTACTAGTCTGAGGGTACGAAGACTACTATTTCTCTAAACTGTGCAGATCAGCTACTATGGGCACCTCATGAAAACCCTGTCAGAGATTGTACGCATTGCTTTGACTTGGACAGTAGAGGGGGGTGCACCATTCCTGGAGATGCTGCAATACCAGGTTGATGCGTGGAGTGGACGGAGCAAGCCCCTATTCCATCTCCCAGTTCCAAAAATCAATTTAATATATGGTCCCCGGGTAGGGGACGTATCAGATATTAAACTGATAAGAACAGATACTACACTTGATCTTAGCCAAAAGGCCGAGAAGCGATGCCTGACAACTCACGCAGGAAACATACTGATTCTATGCCGAGTCCTCCTTACTCAGGGGTTGCATTGCAACATTTCCCCATCAAAGCCTGACCTACAATCGTCTACTGCTACTAAACCTTTGAAAAACAACCAGTCGAATTGTGAAACCTTGAGTTCAAGCGATGAAAGGCTGATTAAGATTCTGGTTCATGTCGTTTGATCAACGACTCTGTGAAAAAATGGAGGGGCTTAAATCTGCAGGCCTAAAATTAAGGGGCTTAATTCTGCGGGCCTAAACCTACTGCCTGAGGGCCTGCAGTTCCATACGATTGACAATTTTATATACGTGTATATAAATGTGTATGTATATTCATTTTAGCTTTTCTCACACACAGTCCAACGAAGGCTTCCTGCAATATCAGAGGCTGCACTTTCAGAAACCATCACCAACTCTCCAGTTAGGTAAGTGGCAGAAATGAGCCCCCAAGCAGGTTTGCCAGGCTCAGTTTCAGGGCCCCAGTTTTAAATGTTTATTTCTCCAACCCAAATCCAAACCCCCAACCCTAAACCCTAACCCTGATTCTCCAAATTGCACTGCTCAAATTGAGGGCATATCAAAAGCGACTTGTTAGACCGACAGGCATTAAACCCAACTGTTGACTTTGCTGTGTGCAACCACAACAACACACATCTGAACCAACGAGAGATACAGTTTTTTGTTGTACAACTTTTCAGGGGAGAGCGCGAACGCAGTCCCCCACTACCAGAAATAATGCAGTCGAGATTCCCACATTTGGGGAATTCGCAAGGGTCAGCACAACCGGAGTGCAATGGCTGAGCCTCGCCCTGGGTGAATCACCTTCTTGATCATGGTATCTCCCCTGCCAGGTAAGTATGAGTTGCACATGTCATGGACAGGCGAGTCTTTCACAGACAAGCCACCATCACTGGTGGCGCTAACAAAGTATAAACTAACAAAACCATAGCTTGCTGAGGTGCTGTGACTTGGCATGAATTCAAGACTGTATAAAGTGTTACACACAAAGGCTTTAATAAAAGACTATTTAATTCAAAGTAAAAGATTATTTTATTTCCCATTGTTGCAGTGCATGATCTGCCCCCATACATTACAGCATTTCTACATCAAAGCCTGACCTACAACCGTCTATTGCGACTAAACCTTTGAAAAACAACCAGTCGAACTGTCAAACCTTGAGTTCAAGTGAAGAAAGGCTGAAGTAGATTCAGGCAAACGTCATTTGATCAGCAACTGAGATTTCCGAGAGGCAAAAGGGGTTCTCATCCCTCTCAAAAAGGGAAGCACCTCCCGTTTCTTTGTCTGATGCAAGAAGGCGACAGTCTAAACTTACACTGCCGCCCACTAGTCTGAGGGTACGAAGACTACTATTTCTCTAAACTGTGCAGCTCAGCTACTATGGGCACCTCATGAAAACCCTGTCAGAGATTGTACGCATTGCTTTGACTTGGACAGTAGAGGGGGGTGCACCATTCCTTGTGATGCTGCAATACCAGGTTGATGCGTGGAGTGGACGGAGCAAGCCCCTATTCCATCTCCCAGTTCCAAAAATCAACTTAATATATGGTCCCCGGGTAGGGGACGTATCAGATATTAAACTGATAAGAACAGATACTACACTTGATCTTAGCCAAAAGGCCGAGAAGCGATGCCTGACAACTCACGCAGGAAACATACTGATTCTATGCCGAGTCCTCCTTACTCAGGGGTTGCATTGCAACATTTCCCCATCAAAGCCTGACCTACAATCGTCTACTGCTACTAAACCTTTGAAAAACAACCAGTCGAATTGTGAAACCTTGAGTTCAAGCGATGAAAGGCTGATTAAGATTCTGGTTCATGTCGTTTGATCAACGACTCTGTGAAAAAATGGAGGGGCTTAAATCTGCAGGCCTAAAATTAAGGGGCTTAATTCTGCGGGCCTAAACCTACTGCCTGAGGGCCTGCAGTTCCATACGATTGACAATTTTATATACGTGTATATAAATGTGTATGTATATTCATTTTAGCTTTTCTCACACACAGTCCAACGAAGGCTTCCTGCAATATCAGAGGCTGCACTTTCAGAAACCATCACCAACTCTCCAGTTAGGTAAGTGGCAGAAATGAGCCCCCAAGCAGGTTTGCCAGGCTCAGTTTCAGGGCCCCAGTTTTAAATGTTTATTTCTCCAACCCAAATCCAAACCCCCAACCCTAAACCCTAACCCTGATTCTCCAAATTGCACTGCTCAAATTGAGGGCATATCAAAAGCGACTTGTTAGACCGACAGGCATTAAACCCAACTGTTGACTTTGCTGTGTGCAACCACAACAACACACATCTGAACCAACGAGAGATACAGTTTTTTGTTGTACAACTTTTCAGGGGAGAGCGCGAACGCAGTCCCCCACTACCAGAAATAATGCAGTCGAGATTCCCACATTTGGGGAATTCGCAAGGGTCAGCACAACCGGAGTGCAATGGCTGAGCCTCGCCCTGGGTGAACCACCTTCTTGATCATGGTATCTCCCCTGCCAGGTAAGTATGAGTTGCACATGTCATGGACAGGCGACTCTTTCACAGACAAGCCACCATCACTGGTGGCGCTAACAAAGTATAAACTAACAAAACCATAGCTTGCTGAGGTGCTGTGACTTGGCATGAATTCAAGACTGTATAAAGTGTTACACACAAAGGCTTTAATAAAAGACTATTTAATTCAAAGTAAAAGATTATTTTATTTCCCATTGTTGCAGTGCATGATCTGCCCCCATACATTACAGCATTTCTACATCAAAGCCTGACCTACAACCGTCTATTGCGACTAAACCTTTGAAAAACAACCAGTCGAACTGTAAAACCTTGAGTTCAAGTGAAGAAAGGCTGAAGTAGATTCAGGCAAACGTCATTTGATCAGCAACTGAGATTTCCGAGAGGCAAAAGGGGTTCTCATCCCTCTCAAAAAGGGAAGCACCTCCCATTTCTTTGTCTGATGCAAGAAGGCGACAGTCTAAACTTACACTGCCGCCTACTAGTCTGAGGGTACGAAGACTACTATTTCTCTAAACTGTGCAGCTCAGCTACTATGGGCACCTCATGAAAACCCTGTCAGAGATTGTACGCATTGCTTTGACTTGGACAGTAGAGGGGGGTGCACCATTCCTGGAGATGCTGCAATACCAGGTTGATGCGTGGAGTGGACGGAGCAAGCCCCTATTCCATCTCCCAGTTCCAAAAATCAATTTAATATATGGTCCCCGGGTAGGGGACATATCAGATATTAAACTGATAAGAACAGATACTACACTTGATCTTAGCCAAAAGGCAGAGAACAACTCACGCAGGAAACATACTGATTCTATGCCGAGACCTCCTTACTCAGGGGTTGCATTGCAACATTTCCCCATCAAAGCCTGACCTACAATCGTCTACTGCTACTAAACCTTTGAAAAACAACCAGTCGAATTGTGAAACCTTGAGTTCAAGCGATGAAAGGCTGATTAAGATTCTGGTTCATGTCGTTTGATCAACGACTCTGTGAAAAAATGGAGGGGCTTAAATCTGCAGGCCTAAAATTAAGGGGCTTAATTCTGCGGGCCTAAACCTACTGCCTGAGGGCCTGCAGTTCCATACGATTGACAATTTTATATACGTGTATATAAATGTGTATGTATATTCATTTTAGCTTTTCTCACACACAGTCCAACGAAGGCTTCCTGCAATATCAGAGGCTGCACTTTCAGAAACCATCACCAACTCTCCACTTACCCAACTGTAAGTGGCAGAAATGAGCCCCCAAGCAGGTTTGCCAGGCTCAGTTTCAGGGCCCCAGTTTTAAATGTTTATTTCTCCAACCCAAATCCAAACCCCCAACCCTAAACCCCAAACCCTAACCCTGATTCTCCAAATTGCACTGCTCAAATTGAGGGCATATCAAAAGCGACTTGTTAGACCGACAGGCATTAAACCCAACTGTTGACTTTGCTGTGTGCAACCACAACAACACACATCTGAACCAACGAGAGATACAGTTTTTTGTTGTACAACTTTTCAGGGGAGAGCGCGAACGCAGTCCCCCACTACCAGAAATAATGCAGTCGAGATTCCCACATTTGGGGAATTCGCAAGGGTCAGCACAACCGGAGTGCAACCGGAGTGCAATGGCTGAGCCTCGCCCTGGGTGAACCACCTTCTTGATCATGGTATCTCCCCTGCCAGGTAAGTATGAGTTGCACATGTCATGGACAGGCGAGTCTTTCACAGACAAGCCACCATCACTGGTGGCGCTAACAAAGTATAAACTAACAAAACCATAGCTTGCTGAGGTGCTGTGACTTGGCATGAATTCAAGACTGTATAAAGTGTTACACACAAAGGCTTTAATAAAAGACTATTTAATTCAAAGTAAAAGATTATTTTATTTCCCATTGTTGCAGTGCATGATCTGCCCCCATACATTACAGCATTTCTACATCAAAGCCTGACCTACAACCGTCTATTGCGACTAAACCTTTGAAAAACAACCAGTCGAACTGTAAAACCTTGAGTTCAAGTGAAGAAAGGCTGAAGTAGATTCAGGCAAACGTCATTTGATCAGCAACTGAGATTTCCGAGAGGCAAAAGGGGTTCTCATCCCTCTCAAAAAGGGAAGCACCTCCCGTTTCTTTGTCTGATGCAAGAAGGCGACAGTCTAAACTTACACTGCCGCCTACTAGTCTGAGGGTACGAAGACTACTATTTCTCTAAACTGTGCAGCTCAGCTACTATGGGCACCTCATGAAAACCCTGTCAGAGATTGTACGCATTGCTTTGACTTGGACAGTAGAGGGGGGTGCACCATTCCTGGAGATGCTGCAATACCAGGTTGATGCGTGGAGTGGACGGAGCAAGCCCCTATTCCATCTCCCAGTTCCAAAAATCAATTTAATATATGGTCCCCGGGTAGGGGACGTATAAGATATTAAACTGATAAGAACAGATACTACACTTGATCTTAGCCAAAAGGCCGAGAAGCGATGCCTGACAACTCACGCAGGAAACATACTGATTCTATGCCGAGTCCTCCTTACTCAGGGGTTGCATTGCAACATTTCCCCATCAAAGCCTGACCTACAATCGTCTACTGCTACTAAACCTTTGAAAAACAACCAGTCGAATTGTGAAACCTTGAGTTCAAGCGATGAAAGGCTGATTAAGATTCTGGTTCATGTCGTTTGATCAACGACTCTGTGAAAAAATGGAGGGGCTTAAATCTGCAGGCCTAAAATTAAGGGGCTTAATTCTGCGGGCCTAAACCTACTGCCTGAGGGCCTGCAGTTCCATACGATTGACAATTTTATATACGTGTATATAAATGTGTATGTATATTCATTTTAGCTTTTCTCACACACAGTCCAACGAAGGCTTCCTGCAATATCAGAGGCTGCACTTTCAGAAACCATCACCAACTCTCCAGTTAGGTAAGTGGCAGAAATGAGCCCCCAAGCAGGTTTGCCAGGCTCAGTTTCAGGGCCCCAGTTTTAAATGTTTATTTCTCCAACCCAAATCCAAACCCCCAACCCTAAACCCTAACCCTGATTCTCCAAATTGCACTGCTCAAATTGAGGGCATATCAAAAGCGACTTGTTAGACCGACAGGCATTAAACCCAACTGTTGACTTTGCTGTGTGCAACCACAACAACACACATCTGAACCAACGAGAGATACAGTTTTTTGTTGTACAACTTTTCAGGGGAGAGCGCGAACGCAGTCCCCCACTACCAGAAATAATGCAGTCGAGATTCCCACATTTGGGGAATTCGCAAGGGTCAGCACAACCGGAGTGCAATGGCTGAGCCTCGCCCTGGGTGAACCACCTTCTTGATCATGGTATCTCCCCTGCCAGGTAAGTATGAGTTGCACATGTCATGGACAGGCGAGTCTTTCACAGACAAGCCACCATCACTGGTGGCGCTAACAAAGTATAAACTAACAAAACCATAGCTTGCTGAGGTGCTGTGACTTGGCATGAATTCAAGACTGTATAAAGTGTTACACACAAAGGCTTTAATAAAAGACTATTTAATTCAAAGTAAAAGATTATTTTATTTCCCATTGTTGCAGTGCATGATCTGCCCCCATACATTACAGCATTTCTACATCAAAGCCTGACCTACAACCGTCTATTGCGACTAAACCTTTGAAAAACAACCAGTCGAACTGTAAAACCTTGAGTTCAAGTGAAGAAAGGCTGAAGTAGATTCAGGCAAACGTCATTTGATCAGCAACTGAGATTTCCGAGAGGCAAAAGGGGTTCTCATCCCTCTCAAAAAGGGAAGCACCTCCCGTTTCTTTGTCTGATGCAAGAAGGCGACAGTCTAAACTTACACTGCCGCCTACTAGTCTGAGGGTACGAAGACTACTATTTCTCTAAACTGTGCAGCTCAGCTACTATGGGCACCTCATGAAAACCCTGTCAGAGATTGTACGCACTGCTTTGACTTGGACAGCAGAGGGGGGTGCACCATTCCTGGAGATGCTGCAATACCAGGTTGATGCGTGGAGTGGACGGAGCAAGCCCCTATTCCATCTCCCAGTTCCAAAAATCAATTTAATATATGGTCCCCGGGTAGGGGACGTATCAGATATTAAACTGATAAGAACAGATACTACACTTGATCTTAGCCAAAAGGCCGAGAAGCGATGCCTGACAACTCACGCAGGAAACATACTGATTCTATGCCGAGTCCTCCTTACTCAGGGGTTGCATTGCAACATTTCCCCATCAAAGCCTGACCTACAATCGTCTACTGCTACTAAACCTTTGAAAAACAACCAGTCGAATTGTGAAACCTTGAGTTCAAGCGATGAAAGGCTGATTAAGATTCTGGTTCATGTCGTTTGATCAACGACTCTGTGAAAAAATGGAGGGGCTTAAATCTGCAGGCCTAAAATTAAGGGGCTTAATTCTGCGGGCCTAAACCTACTGCCTGAGGGCCTGCAGTTCCATACGATTGACAATTTTATATACGTGTATATAAATGTGTATGTATATTCATTTTAGCTTTTCTCACACACAGTCCAACGAAGGCTTCCTGCAATATCAGAGGCTGCACTTTCAGAAACCATCACCAACTCTCCAGTTAGGTAAGTGGCAGAAATGAGCCCCCAAGCAGGTTTGCCAGGCTCAGTTTCAGGGCCCCAGTTTTAAATGTTTATTTCTCCAACCCAAATCCAAACCCCCAACCCTAAACCCTAACCCTGATTCTCCAAATTGCACTGCTCAAATTGAGGGCATATCAAAAGCGACTTGTTAGACCGACAGGCATTAAACCCAACTGTTGACTTTGCTGTGTGCAACCACAACAACACACATCTGAACCAACGAGAGATACAGTTTTTTGTTGTACAACTTTTCAGGGGAGAGCGCGAACGCAGTCCCCCACTACCAGAAATAATGCAGCCGAGATTCCCACATTTGGGGAATTCGCAAGGGTCAGCACAACCGGAGTGCAATGGCTGAGCCTCGCCCTGGGTGAACCACCTTCTTGATCATGGTATCTCCCCTGCCAGGTAAGTATGAGTTGCACATGTCATGGACAGGCGAGTCTTTCACAGACAAGCCACCATCACTGGTGGCGCTAACAAAGTATAAACTAACAAAACCATAGCTTGCTGAGGTGCTGTGACTTGGCATGAATTCAAGACTGTATAAAGTGTTACACACAAAGGCTTTAATAAAAGACTATTTAATTCAAAGTAAAAGATTATTTTATTTCCCATTGTTGCAGTGCATGATCTGCCCCCATACATTACAGCATTTCTACATCAAAGCCTGACCTACAACCGTCTATTGCGACTAAACCTTTGAAAAACAACCAGTCGAACTGTAAAACCTTGAGTTCAAGTGAAGAAAGGCTGAAGTAGATTCAGGCAAACGTCATTTGATCAGCAACTGAGATTTCCGAGAGGCAAAAGGGGTTCTCATCCCTCTCAAAAAGGGAAGCACCTCCCGTTTCTTTGTCTGATGCAAGAAGGCGACAGTCTAAACTTACACTGCCGCCTACTAGTCTGAGGGTACGAAGACTACTATTTCTCTAAACTGTGCAGCTCAGCTACTATGGGCACCTCATGAAAACCCTGTCAGAGATTGTACGCATTGCTTTGACTTGGACAGTAGAGGGGGGTGCACCATTCCTTGTGATGCTGCAATACCAGGTTGATGCGTGGAGTGGACGGAGCAAGCCCCTATTCCATCTCCCAGTTCCAAAAATCAACTTAATATATGGTCCCCGGGTAGGGGACGTATCAGATATTAAACTGATAAGAACAGATACTACACTTGATCTTAGCCAAAAGGCCAAGAAGCGATGCCTGACAACTCACGCATGAAACATACTGATTCTATGCCGAGTCCTCCTTACTCAGGGGTTGCATTGCAACATTTCCCCATCAAAGCCTGACCTACAATCGTCTACTGCTACTAAACCTTTGAAAAACAACCAGTCGAATTGTGAAACCTTGAGTTCAAGCGATGAAAGGCTGATTAAGATTCTGGTTCATGTCGTTTGATCAACGACTCTGTGAAAAAATGGAGGGGCTTAAATCTGCAGGCCTAAAATTAAGGGGCTTAATTCTGCGGGCCTAAACCTACTGCCTGAGGGCCTGCAGTTCCATACGATTGACAATTTTATATACGTGTATATAAATGTGTATGTATATTCATTTTAGCTTTTCTCACACACAGTCCAACGAAGGCTTCCTGCAATATCAGAGGCTGCACTTTCAGAAACCATCACCAACTCTCCAGTTAGGTAAGTGGCAGAAATGAGCCCCCAAGCAGGTTTGCCAGGCTCAGTTTCAGGGCCCCAGTTTTAAATGTTTATTTCTCCAACCCAAATCCAAACCCCCAACCCTAAACCCCAAACCCTAGCCCTGATTCTCCAAATTGCACTGCTCAAATTGAGGGCATATCAAAAGCGACTTGTTAGACCGACAGGCATTAAACCCAACTGTTGACTCTGCTGTGTGCAACCACTACAACACACATCTGAACCAACGAGAGATACAGTTTTTTGTTGTACAACTTTTCAGGGGAGAGCGCGAACGCAGTCCCCCACTACCAGAAATAATGCAGTCGAGATTCCCACATTTGGGGAATTCGCAAGGGTCAGCACAACCGGAGTGCAATGGCTGAGCCTCGCCCTGGGTGAACCACCTTCTTGATCATGGTATCTCCCCTGCCAGGTAAGTATGAGTTGCACATGTCATGGACAGGCGACTCTTTCACAGACAAGCCACCATCACTGGTGGCGCTAACAAAGTATAAACTAACAAAACCATAGCTTGCTGAGGTGCTGTGACTTGGCATGAATTCAAGACTGTATAAAGTGTTACACACAAAGGCTTTAATAAAAGACTATTTAATTCAAAGTAAAAGATTATTTTATTTCCCATTGTTGCAGTGCATGATCTGCCCCCATACATTACAGCATTTCTACATCAAAGCCTGACCTACAACCGTCTATTGCGACTAAACCTTTGAAAAACAACCAGTCGAACTGTAAAACCTTGAGTTCAAGTGAAGAAAGGCTGAAGTAGATTCAGGCAAACGTCATTTGATCAGCAACTGAGATTTTCGAGAGGCAAAAGGGGTTCTCATCCCTCTCAAAAAGGGAAGCACCTCCCATTTCTTTGTCTGATGCAAGAAGGCGACAGTCTAAACTTACACTGCCGCCTACTAGTCTGAGGGTACGAAGACTACTATTTCTCTAAACTGTGCAGATCAGCTACTATGGGCACCTCATGAAAACCCTGTCAGAGATTGTACGCATTGCTTTGACTTGGACAGTAGAGGGGGGTGCACCATTCCTGGAGATGCTGCAATACCAGGTTGATGCGTGGAGTGGACGGAGCAAGCCCCTATTCCATCTCCCAGTTCCAAAAATCAATTTAATATATGGTCCCCGGGTAGGGGACGTATCAGATATTAAACTGATAAGAACAGATACTACACTTGATCTTAGCCAAAAGGCCGAGAAGCGATGCCTGACAACTCACGCAGGAAACATACTGATTCTATGCCGAGTCCTCCTTACTCAGGGGTTGCATTGCAACATTTCCCCATCAAAGCCTGACCTACAATCGTCTACTGCTACTAAACCTTTGAAAAACAACCAGTCGAATTGTGAAACCTTGAGTTCAAGCGATGAAAGGCTGATTAAGATTCTGGTTCATGTCGTTTGATCAACGACTCTGTGAAAAAATGGAGGGGCTTAAATCTGCAGGCCTAAAATTAAGGGGCTTAATTCTGCGGGCCTAAACCTACTGCCTGAGGGCCTGCAGTTCCATACGATTGACAATTTTATATACGTGTATATAAATGTGTATGTATATTCATTTTAGCTTTTCTCACACACAGTCCAACGAAGGCTTCCTGCAATATCAGAGGCTGCACTTTCAGAAACCATCACCAACTCTCCAGTTAGGTAAGTGGCAGAAATGAGCCCCCAAGCAGGTTTGCCAGGCTCAGTTTCAGGGCCCCAGTTTTAAATGTTTATTTCTCCAACCCAAATCCAAACCCCCAACCCTAAACCCTAACCCTGATTCTCCAAATTGCACTGCTCAAATTGAGGGCATATCAAAAGCGACTTGTTAGACCGACAGGCATTAAACCCAACTGTTGACTTTGCTGTGTGCAACCACAACAACACACATCTGAACCAACGAGAGATACAGTTTTTTGTTGTACAACTTTTCAGGGGAGAGCGCGAACGCAGTCCCCCACTACCAGAAATAATGCAGTCGAGATTCCCACATTTGGGGAATTCGCAAGGGTCAGCACAACCGGAGTGCAATGGCTGAGCCTCGCCCTGGGTGAATCACCTTCTTGATCATGGTATCTCCCCTGCCAGGTAAGTATGAGTTGCACATGTCATGGACAGGCGAGTCTTTCACAGACAAGCCACCATCACTGGTGGCGCTAACAAAGTATAAACTAACAAAACCATAGCTTGCTGAGGTGCTGTGACTTGGCATGAATTCAAGACTGTATAAAGTGTTACACACAAAGGCTTTAATAAAAGACTATTTAATTCAAAGTAAAAGATTATTTTATTTCCCATTGTTGCAGTGCATGATCTGCCCCCATACATTACAGCATTTCTACATCAAAGCCTGACCTACAACCGTCTATTGCGACTAAACCTTTGAAAAACAACCAGTCGAACTGTCAAACCTTGAGTTCAAGTGAAGAAAGGCTGAAGTAGATTCAGGCAAACGTCATTTGATCAGCAACTGAGATTTCCGAGAGGCAAAAGGGGTTCTCATCCCTCTCAAAAAGGGAAGCACCTCCCGTTTCTTTGTCTGATGCAAGAAGGCGACAGTCTAAACTTACACTGCCGCCCACTAGTCTGAGGGTACGAAGACTACTATTTCTCTAAACTGTGCAGCTCAGCTACTATGGGCACCTCATGAAAACCCTGTCAGAGATTGTACGCATTGCTTTGACTTGGACAGTAGAGGGGGGTGCACCATTCCTTGTGATGCTGCAATACCAGGTTGATGCGTGGAGTGGACGGAGCAAGCCCCTATTCCATCTCCCAGTTCCAAAAATCAACTTAATATATGGTCCCCGGGTAGGGGACGTATCAGATATTAAACTGATAAGAACAGATACTACACTTGATCTTAGCCAAAAGGCCGAGAAGCGATGCCTGACAACTCACGCAGGAAACATACTGATTCTATGCCGAGTCCTCCTTACTCAGGGGTTGCATTGCAACATTTCCCCATCAAAGCCTGACCTACAATCGTCTACTGCTACTAAACCTTTGAAAAACAACCAGTCGAATTGTGAAACCTTGAGTTCAAGCGATGAAAGGCTGATTAAGATTCTGGTTCATGTCGTTTGATCAACGACTCTGTGAAAAAATGGAGGGGCTTAAATCTGCAGGCCTAAAATTAAGGGGCTTAATTCTGCGGGCCTAAACCTACTGCCTGAGGGCCTGCAGTTCCATACGATTGACAATTTTATATACGTGTATATAAATGTGTATGTATATTCATTTTAGCTTTTCTCACACACAGTCCAACGAAGGCTTCCTGCAATATCAGAGGCTGCACTTTCAGAAACCATCACCAACTCTCCAGTTAGGTAAGTGGCAGAAATGAGCCCCCAAGCAGGTTTGCCAGGCTCAGTTTCAGGGCCCCAGTTTTAAATGTTTATTTCTCCAACCCAAATCCAAACCCCCAACCCTAAACCCTAACCCTGATTCTCCAAATTGCACTGCTCAAATTGAGGGCATATCAAAAGCGACTTGTTAGACCGACAGGCATTAAACCCAACTGTTGACTTTGCTGTGTGCAACCACAACAACACACATCTGAACCAACGAGAGATACAGTTTTTTGTTGTACAACTTTTCAGGGGAGAGCGCGAACGCAGTCCCCCACTACCAGAAATAATGCAGTCGAGATTCCCACATTTGGGGAATTCGCAAGGGTCAGCACAACCGGAGTGCAATGGCTGAGCCTCGCCCTGGGTGAACCACCTTCTTGATCATGGTATCTCCCCTGCCAGGTAAGTATGAGTTGCACATGTCATGGACAGGCGACTCTTTCACAGACAAGCCACCATCACTGGTGGCGCTAACAAAGTATAAACTAACAAAACCATAGCTTGCTGAGGTGCTGTGACTTGGCATGAATTCAAGACTGTATAAAGTGTTACACACAAAGGCTTTAATAAAAGACTATTTAATTCAAAGTAAAAGATTATTTTATTTCCCATTGTTGCAGTGCATGATCTGCCCCCATACATTACAGCATTTCTACATCAAAGCCTGACCTACAACCGTCTATTGCGACTAAACCTTTGAAAAACAACCAGTCGAACTGTAAAACCTTGAGTTCAAGTGAAGAAAGGCTGAAGTAGATTCAGGCAAACGTCATTTGATCAGCAACTGAGATTTCCGAGAGGCAAAAGGGGTTCTCATCCCTCTCAAAAAGGGAAGCACCTCCCATTTCTTTGTCTGATGCAAGAAGGCGACAGTCTAAACTTACACTGCCGCCTACTAGTCTGAGGGTACGAAGACTACTATTTCTCTAAACTGTGCAGCTCAGCTACTATGGGCACCTCATGAAAACCCTGTCAGAGATTGTACGCATTGCTTTGACTTGGACAGTAGAGGGGGGTGCACCATTCCTGGAGATGCTGCAATACCAGGTTGATGCGTGGAGTGGACGGAGCAAGCCCCTATTCCATCTCCCAGTTCCAAAAATCAATTTAATATATGGTCCCCGGGTAGGGGACATATCAGATATTAAACTGATAAGAACAGATACTACACTTGATCTTAGCCAAAAGGCAGAGAACAACTCACGCAGGAAACATACTGATTCTATGCCGAGACCTCCTTACTCAGGGGTTGCATTGCAACATTTCCCCATCAAAGCCTGACCTACAATCGTCTACTGCTACTAAACCTTTGAAAAACAACCAGTCGAATTGTGAAACCTTGAGTTCAAGCGATGAAAGGCTGATTAAGATTCTGGTTCATGTCGTTTGATCAACGACTCTGTGAAAAAATGGAGGGGCTTAAATCTGCAGGCCTAAAATTAAGGGGCTTAATTCTGCGGGCCTAAACCTACTGCCTGAGGGCCTGCAGTTCCATACGATTGACAATTTTATATACGTGTATATAAATGTGTATGTATATTCATTTTAGCTTTTCTCACACACAGTCCAACGAAGGCTTCCTGCAATATCAGAGGCTGCACTTTCAGAAACCATCACCAACTCTCCACTTACCCAACTGTAAGTGGCAGAAATGAGCCCCCAAGCAGGTTTGCCAGGCTCAGTTTCAGGGCCCCAGTTTTAAATGTTTATTTCTCCAACCCAAATCCAAACCCCCAACCCTAAACCCCAAACCCTAACCCTGATTCTCCAAATTGCACTGCTCAAATTGAGGGCATATCAAAAGCGACTTGTTAGACCGACAGGCATTAAACCCAACTGTTGACTTTGCTGTGTGCAACCACAACAACACACATCTGAACCAACGAGAGATACAGTTTTTTGTTGTACAACTTTTCAGGGGAGAGCGCGAACGCAGTCCCCCACTACCAGAAATAATGCAGTCGAGATTCCCACATTTGGGGAATTCGCAAGGGTCAGCACAACCGGAGTGCAACCGGAGTGCAATGGCTGAGCCTCGCCCTGGGTGAACCACCTTCTTGATCATGGTATCTCCCCTGCCAGGTAAGTATGAGTTGCACATGTCATGGACAGGCGAGTCTTTCACAGACAAGCCACCATCACTGGTGGCGCTAACAAAGTATAAACTAACAAAACCATAGCTTGCTGAGGTGCTGTGACTTGGCATGAATTCAAGACTGTATAAAGTGTTACACACAAAGGCTTTAATAAAAGACTATTTAATTCAAAGTAAAAGATTATTTTATTTCCCATTGTTGCAGTGCATGATCTGCCCCCATACATTACAGCATTTCTACATCAAAGCCTGACCTACAACCGTCTATTGCGACTAAACCTTTGAAAAACAACCAGTCGAACTGTAAAACCTTGAGTTCAAGTGAAGAAAGGCTGAAGTAGATTCAGGCAAACGTCATTTGATCAGCAACTGAGATTTCCGAGAGGCAAAAGGGGTTCTCATCCCTCTCAAAAAGGGAAGCACCTCCCGTTTCTTTGTCTGATGCAAGAAGGCGACAGTCTAAACTTACACTGCCGCCTACTAGTCTGAGGGTACGAAGACTACTATTTCTCTAAACTGTGCAGCTCAGCTACTATGGGCACCTCATGAAAACCCTGTCAGAGATTGTACGCATTGCTTTGACTTGGACAGTAGAGGGGGGTGCACCATTCCTGGAGATGCTGCAATACCAGGTTGATGCGTGGAGTGGACGGAGCAAGCCCCTATTCCATCTCCCAGTTCCAAAAATCAATTTAATATATGGTCCCCGGGTAGGGGACGTATAAGATATTAAACTGATAAGAACAGATACTACACTTGATCTTAGCCAAAAGGCCGAGAAGCGATGCCTGACAACTCACGCAGGAAACATACTGATTCTATGCCGAGTCCTCCTTACTCAGGGGTTGCATTGCAACATTTCCCCATCAAAGCCTGACCTACAATCGTCTACTGCTACTAAACCTTTGAAAAACAACCAGTCGAATTGTGAAACCTTGAGTTCAAGCGATGAAAGGCTGATTAAGATTCTGGTTCATGTCGTTTGATCAACGACTCTGTGAAAAAATGGAGGGGCTTAAATCTGCAGGCCTAAAATTAAGGGGCTTAATTCTGCGGGCCTAAACCTACTGCCTGAGGGCCTGCAGTTCCATACGATTGACAATTTTATATACGTGTATATAAATGTGTATGTATATTCATTTTAGCTTTTCTCACACACAGTCCAACGAAGGCTTCCTGCAATATCAGAGGCTGCACTTTCAGAAACCATCACCAACTCTCCAGTTAGGTAAGTGGCAGAAATGAGCCCCCAAGCAGGTTTGCCAGGCTCAGTTTCAGGGCCCCAGTTCTAAATGTTTATTTTTCCAACCCAAATCCAAACCCCCAACCCTAAACCCCAAACCCTAACCCTGATTCTCCAAATTGCACTGCTCAAATTGAGGGCATATCAAAAGCGACTTGTTAGACCGACAGGCATTAAACCCAACTGTTGACTTTGCTGTGTGCAACCACAACAACACACATCTGAACCAACGAGAGATACAGTTTTTTGTTGTACAACTTTTCAGGGGAGAGCGCGAACGCAGTCCCCCACTACCAGAAATAATGCAGTCGAGATTCCCACATTTGGGGAATTCGCAAGGGTCAGCACAACCGGAGTGCAATGGCTAAGCCTCGCCCTGGGTGAACCACCTTCTTGATCATGGTATCTCCCCTGCCAGGTAAGTATGAGTTGCACATGTCATGGACAGGCGACTCTTTCACAGACAAGCCACCATCACTGGTGGCGCTAACAAAGTATAAACTAACAAAACCATAGCTTGCTGAGGTGCTGTGACTTGGCATGAATTCAAGACTGTATAAAGTGTTACACACAAAGGCTTTAATAAAAGACTATTTAATTCAAAGTAAAATATTATTTTATTTCCCATTGTTGCAGTGCATGATCTGCCCCCATACATTACAGCATTTCTACATCAAAGCCTGACCTACAACCGTCTATTGCGACTAAACCTTTGAAAAACAACCAGTCGAACTGTAAAACCTTGAGTTCAAGTGAAGAAAGGCTGAAGTAGATTCAGGCAAACGTCATTTGATCAGCAACTGAGATTTCCGAGAGGCAAAAGGGGTTCTCATCCCTCTCAAAAAGGGAAGCACCTCCCATTTCTTTGTCTGATGCAAGAAGGCGACAGTCTAAACTTACACTGCCGCCTACTAGTCTGAGGGTACGAAGACTACTATTTCTCTAAACTGTGCAGCTCAGCTACTATGGGCACCTCATGAAAACCCTGTCAGAGATTGTACGCATTGCTTTGACTTGGACAGTAGAGGGGGGTGCACCATTCCTGGAGATGCTGTAATACCAGGTTGATGCGTGGAGTGGACGGAGCAAGCCCCTATTCCATCTCCCAGTTCCAAAAATCAATTTAATATATGGTCCCCGGGCAGGGGACGTATCAGATATTAAACTGATAAGAACAGATACTACACTTGATCTTAGCCAAAAGGCCGAGAAGCGATGCCTGACAACTCACGCAGGAAACATACTGATTCTATGCCGAGTCCTCCTTACTCAGGGGTTGCATTGCAACATTTCCCCATCAAAGCCTGACCTACAATCGTCTACTGCTACTAAACCTTTGGAAAACAACCAGTCGAATTGTGAAACCTTGAGTTCAAGCGATGAAAGGCTGATTAAGATTCTGGTTCATGTCGTTTGATCAACGACTCTGTGAAAAAATGGAGGGGCTTAAATCTGCAGGCCTAAAATTAAGGGGCTTAATTCTGCGGGCCTAAACCTACTGCCTGAGGGCCTGCAGTTCCATACGATTGACAATTTTATATACGTGTATATAAATGTGTATGTATATTCATTTTAGCTTTTCTCACACACAGTCCAACGAAGGCTTCCTGCAATATCAGAGGCTGCACTTTCAGAAACCATCACCAACTCTCCAGTTAGGTAAGTGGCAGAAATGAGCCCCCAAGCAGGTTTGCCAGGCTCAGTTTCAGGGCCCCAGTTTTAAATGTTTATTTCTCCAACCCAAATCCAAACCCCCAACCCTAAACCCCAAACCCTAACCCTGATTCTCCAAATTGCACTGCTCAAATTGAGGGCATATCAAAAGCGACTTGTTAGACCGACAGGCATTAAACCCAACTGTTGACTTTGCTGTGTGCAACCACAACAACACACATCTGAACCAACGAGAGATACAGTTTTTTGTTGTACAACTTTTCAGGGGAGAGCGCGAACGCAGTCCCCCACTACCAGAAATAATGCAGTCGAGATTCCCACATTTGGGGAATTCGCAAGGGTCAGCACAACCGGAGTGCAATGGCTGAGCCTCGCCCTGGGTGAACCACCTTCTTGATCATGGTATCTCCCCTGCCAGGTAAGTATGAGTTGCACATGTCATGGACAGGCGACTCTTTCACAGACAAGCCACCATCACTGGTGGCGCTAACAAAGTATAAACTAACAAAACCATAGCTTGCTGAGGTGCTGTGACTTGGCATGAATTCAAGACTGTATAAAGTGTTACACACAAAGGCTTTAATAAAAGACTATTTAATTCAAAGTAAAAGATTATTTTATTTCCCATTGTTGCAGTGCATGATCTGCCCCCATACATTACAGCATTTCTACATCAAAGCCTGACCTACAACCGTCTATTGCGACTAAACCTTTGAAAAACAACCAGTCGAACTGTAAAACCTTGAGTTCAAGTGAAGAAAGGCTGAAGTAGATTCAGGCAAACGTCATTTGATCAGCAACTGAGATTTCCGAGAGGCAAAAGGGGTTCTCATCCCTCTCAAAAAGGGAAGCACTTCCCGTTTCTTTGTCTGATGCAAGAAGGCGACAGTCTAAACTTACACTGCCGCCTACTAGTCTGAGGGTACGAAGACTACTATTTCTCTAAACTGTGCAGCTCAGCTACTATGGGCACCTCATGAAAACCCTGTCAGAGATTGTACGCATTGCTTTGACTTGGACAGTAGAGGGGGGTGCACCATTCCTGGAGATGCTGCAATACCAGATTGATGCGTGGAGTGGACGGAGCAAGCCCCTATTCCATCTCCCAGTTCCAAAAATCAATTTAATATATGGTCCCCGGGTAGGGGACGTATCAGATATTAAACTGATAAGAACAGATACTACACTTGATCTTAGCCAAAAGGCCGAGAAGCGATGCCTGACAACTCACGCAGGAAACATACTGATTCTATGCCGAGTCCTCCTTACTCAGGGGTTGCATTGCAACATTTCCCCATCAAAGCCTGACCTACAATCGTCTACTGCTACTAAACCTTTGAAAAACAACCAGTCGAATTGTGAAACCTTGAGTTCAAGCGATGAAAGGCTGATTAAGATTCTGGTTCATGTCGTTTGATCAACGACTCTGTGAAAAAATGGAGGGGCTTAAATCTGCAGGCCTAAAATTAAGGGGCTTAATTCTGCGGGCCTAAACCTACTGCCTGAGGGCCTGCAGTTCCATACGATTGACAATTTTATATACGTGTATATAAATGTGTATGTATATTCATTTTAGCTTTTCTCACACACAGTCCAACGAAGGCTTCCTGCAATATCAGAGGCTGCACTTTCAGAAACCATCACCAACTCTCCAGTTAGGTAAGTGGCAGAAATGAGCCCCCAAGCAGGTTTGCCAGGCTCAGTTTCAGGGCCCCAGTTTTAAATGTTTATTTCTCCAACCCAAATCCAAACCCCCAACCCTAAACCCCAAACCCTAACCCTGATTCTCCAAATTGCACTGCTCAAATTGAGGGCATATCAAAAGCGACTTGTTAGACCGACAGGCATTAAACCCAACTGTTGACTTTGCTGTGTGCAACCACAACAACACACATCCGAACCAACGAGAGATACAGTTTTTTGTTGTACAACTTTTCAGGGGAGAGCGCGAACGCAGTCCCCCACTAACAGAAATAATGCAGTCGAGATTCCCACATTTGGGGAATTCGCAAGGGTCAGCACAACCGGAGTGCAATGGCTGAGCCTCGCCCTAGGTGAACCACCTTCTTGATCATGGTATCTCCCCTGCCAGGTAAGTATGAGTTGCACATGTCATGGACAGGCGACTCTTTCACAGACAAGCCACCATCACTGGTGGCGCTAACAAAGTATAAACTAACAAAACCATAGCTTGCTGAGGTGCTGTGACTTGGCATGAATTCAAGACTGTATAAAGTGTTACACACAAAGGCTTTAATAAAAGACTATTTAATTCAAAGTAAAAGATTATTTTATTTCCCATTGTTGCAGTGCATGATCTGCCCCCATACATTACAGCATTTCTACATCAAAGCCTGACCTACAACCGTCTATTGCGACTAAACCTTTGAAAAACAACCAGTCGAACTGTAAAACCTTGAGTTCAAGTGAAGAAAGGCTGAAGTAGATTCAGGCAAACGTCATTTGATCAGCAACTGAGATTTCCGAGAGGCAAAAGGGGTTCTCATCCCTCTCAAAAAGGGAAGCACCTCCCGTTTCTTTGTCTGATGCAAGAAGGCGACAGTCTAAACTTACACTGCCGCCTACTAGTCTGAGGGTACGAAGACTACTATTTCTCTAAACTGTGCAGCTCAGCTACTATGGGCACCTCATGAAAACCCTGTCAGAGATTGTACGCATTGCTTTGACTTGGACAGTAGAGGGGGGTGCACCATTCCTGGAGATGCTGCAATACCAGGTTGATGCGTGGAGTGGACGGAGCAAGCCCCTATTCCATCTCCCAGTTCCAAAAATCAATTTAATATATGGTCCCCGGGTAGGGGACGTATCAGATATTAAACTGATAAGAACAGATACTACACTTGATCTTAGCCAAAAGGCCGAGAAGCGATGCCTGACAACTCACGCAGGAAACATACTGATTCTATGCCGAGTCCTCCTTACTCAGGGGTTGCATTGCAACATTTCCCCATCAAAGCCTGACCTACAATCGTCTACTGCTACTAAACCTTTGGAAAACAACCAGTCGAATTGTGAAACCTTGAGTTCAAGCGATGAAAGGCTGATTAAGATTCTGGTTCATGTCGTTTGATCAACGACTCTGTGAAAAAATGGAGGGGCTTAAATCTGCAGGCCTAAAATTAAGGGGCTTAATTCTGCGGGCCTAAACCTACTGCCTGAGGGCCTGCAGTTCCATACGATTGACAATTTTATATACGTGTATATAAATGTGTATGTATATTCATTTTAGCTTTTCTCACACACAGTCCAACGAAGGCTTCCTGCAATATCAGAGGCTGCACTTTCAGAAACCATCACCAACTCTCCAGTTAGGTAAGTGGCAGAAATGAGCCCCCAAGCAGGTTTGCCAGGCTCAGTTTCAGGGCCCCAGTTTTAAATGTTTATTTCTCCAACCCAAATCCAAACCCCCAACCCTAAACCCCAAACCCTAACCCTGATTCTCCAAATTGCACTGCTCAAATTGAGGGCATATCAAAAGCGACTTGTTAGACCGACAGGCATTAAACCCAACTGTTGACTTTGCTGTGTGCAACCACAACAACACACATCTGAACCAACGAGAGATACAGTTTTTTGTTGTACAACTTTTCAGGGGAGAGCGCGAACGCAGTCCCCCACTACCAGAAATAATGCAGTCGAGATTCCCACATTTGGGGAATTCGCAAGGGTCAGCACAACCGGAGTGCAATGGCTGAGCCTCGCCCTGGGTGAACCACCTTCTTGATCATGGTATCTCCCCTGCCAGGTAAGTATGAGTTGCACATGTCATGGACAGGCGAGTCTTTCACAGACAAGCCACCATCACTGGTGGCGCTAACAAAGTATAAACTAACAAAACCATAGCTTGCTGAGGTGCTGTGACTTGGCATGAATTCAAGACTGTATAAAGTGTTACACACAAAGGCTTTAATAAAAGACTATTTAATTCAAAGTAAAAGATTATTTTATTTCCCATTGTTGCAGTGCATGATCTGCCCCCATACATTACAGCATTTCTACATCAAAGCCTGACCTACAACCGTCTATTGCGACTAAACCTTTGAAAAACAACCAGTCGAACTGTAAAACCTTGAGTTCAAGTGAAGAAAGGCTGAAGTAGATTCAGGCAAACGTCATTTGATCAGCAACTGAGATTTCCGAGAGGCAAAAGGGGTTCTCATCCCTCTCAAAAAGGGAAGCACCTCCCGTTTCTTTGTCTGATGCAAGAAGGCGACAGTCTAAACTTACACTGCCGCCTACTAGTCTGAGGGTACGAAGACTACTATTTCTCTAAACTGTGCAGCTCAGCTACTATGGGCACCTCATGAAAACCCTGTCAGAGATTGTACGCATTGCTTTGACTTGGACAGTAGAGGGGGGTGCACCATTCCTGGAGATGCTGCAATACCAGGTTGATGCGTGGAGTGGACGGAGCAAGCCCCTATTCCATCTCCCAGTTCCAAAAATCAATTTAATATATGGTCCCCGGGTAGGGGACGTATCAGATATTAAACTGATAAGAACAGATACTACACTTGATCTTAGCCAAAAGGCCGAGAAGCGATGCCTGACAACTCACGCAGGAAACATACTGATTCTATGCCGAGTCCTCCTTACTCAGGGGTTGCATTGCAACATTTCCCCATCAAAGCCTGACCTACAATCGTCTACTGCTACTAAACCTTTGGAAAACAACCAGTCGAATTGTGAAACCTTGAGTTCAAGCGATGAAAGGCTGATTAAGATTCTGGTTCATGTCGTTTGATCAACGACTCTGTGAAAAAATGGAGGGGCTTAAATCTGCAGGCCTAAAATTAAGGGGCTTAATTCTGCGGGCCTAAACCTACTGCCTGAGGGCCTGCAGTTCCATACGATTGACAATTTTATATACGTGTATATAAATGTGTATGTATATTCATTTTAGCTTTTCTCACACACAGTCCAACGAAGGCTTCCTGCAATATCAGAGGCTGCACTTTCAGAAACCATCACCAACTCTCCAGTTAGGTAAGTGGCAGAAATGAGCCCCCAAGCAGGTTTGCCAGGCTCAGTTTCAGGGCCCCAGTTTTAAATGTTTATTTCTCCAACCCAAATCCAAACCCCCAACCCTAAACCCCAAACCCTAACCCTGATTCTCCAAATTGCACTGCTCAAATTGAGGGCATATCAAAAGCGACTTGTTAGACCGACAGGCATTAAACCCAACTGTTGACTTTGCTGTGTGCAACCACAACAACACACATCTGAACCAACGAGAGATACAGTTTTTTGTTGTACAACTTTTCAGGGGAGAGCGCGAACGCAGTCCCCCACTACCAGAAATAATGCAGTCGAGATTCCCACATTTGGGGAATTCGCAAGGGTCAGCACAACCGGAGTGCAATGGCTGAGCCTCGCCCTGGGTGAACCACCTTCTTGATCATGGTATCTCCCCTGCCAGGTAAGTATGAGTTGCACATGTCATGGACAGGCGAGTCTTTCACAGACAAGCCACCATCACTGGTGGCGCTAACAAAGTATAAACTAACAAAACCATAGCTTGCTGAGGTGCTGTGACTTGGCATGAATTCAAGACTGTATAAAGTGTTACACACAAAGGCTTTAATAAAAGACTATTTAATTCAAAGTAAAAGATTATTTTATTTCCCATTGTTGCAGTGCATGATCTGCCCCCATACATTACAGCATTTCTACATCAAAGCCTGACCTACAACCGTCTATTGCGACTAAACCTTTGAAAAACAACCAGTCGAACTGTAAAACCTTGAGTTCAAGTGAAGAAAGGCTGAAGTAGATTCAGGCAAACGTCATTTGATCAGCAACTGAGATTTCCGAGAGGCAAAAGGGGTTCTCATCCCTCTCAAAAAGGGAAGCACCTCCCGTTTCTTTGTCTGATGCAAGAAGGCGACAGTCTAAACTTACACTGCCGCCTACTAGTCTGAGGGTACGAAGACTACTATTTCTCTAAACTGTGCAGCTCAGCTACTATGGGCACCTCATGAAAACCCTGTCAGAGATTGTACGCATTGCTTTGACTTGGACAGTAGAGGGGGGTGCACCATTCCTGGAGATGCTGCAATACCAGGTTGATGCGTGGAGTGGACGGAGCAAGCCCCTATTCCATCTCCCAGTTCCAAAAATCAATTTAATATATGGTCCCCGGGTAGGGGACGTATCAGATATTAAACTGATAAGAACAGATACTACACTTGATCTTAGCCAAAAGGCCGAGAAGCGATGCCTGACAACTCACGCAGGAAACATACTGATTCTATGCCGAGTCCTCCTTACTCAGGGGTTGCATTGCAACATTTCCCCATCAAAGCCTGACCTACAATCGTCTACTGCTACTAAACCTTTGGAAAACAACCAGTCGAATTGTGAAACCTTGAGTTCAAGCGATGAAAGGCTGATTAAGATTCTGGTTCATGTCGTTTGATCAACGACTCTGTGAAAAAATGGAGGGGCTTAAATCTGCAGGCCTAAAATTAAGGGGCTTAATTCTGCGGGCCTAAACCTACTGCCTGAGGGCCTGCAGTTCCATACGATTGACAATTTTATATACGTGTATATAAATGTGTATGTATATTCATTTTAGCTTTTCTCACACACAGTCCAACGAAGGCTTCCTGCAATATCAGAGGCTGCACTTTCAGAAACCATCACCAACTCTCCAGTTAGGTAAGTGGCAGAAATGAGCCCCCAAGCAGGTTTGCCAGGCTCAGTTTCAGGGCCCCAGTTTTAAATGTTTATTTCTCCAACCCAAATCCAAACCCCCAACCCTAAACCCCAAACCCTAACCCTGATTCTCCAAATTGCACTGCTCAAATTGAGGGCATATCAAAAGCGACTTGTTAGACCGACAGGCATTAAACCCAACTGTTGACTTTGCTGTGTGCAACCACAACAACACACATCTGAACCAACGAGAGATACAGTTTTTTGTTGTACAACTTTTCAGGGGAGAGCGCGAACGCAGTCCCCCACTACCAGAAATAATGCAGTCGAGATTCCCACATTTGGGGAATTCGCAAGGGTCAGCACAACCGGAGTGCAATGGCTGAGCCTCGCCCTGGGTGAACCACCTTCTTGATCATGGTATCTCCCCTGCCAGGTAAGTATGAGTTGCACATGTCATGGACAGGCGAGTCTTTCACAGACAAGCCACCATCACTGGTGGCGCTAACAAAGTATAAACTAACAAAACCATAGCTTGCTGAGGTGCTGTGACTTGGCATGAATTCAAGACTGTATAAAGTGTTACACACAAAGGCTTTAATAAAAGACTATTTAATTCAAAGTAAAAGATTATTTTATTTCCCATTGTTGCAGTGCATGATCTGCCCCCATACATTACAGCATTTCTACATCAAAGCCTGACCTACAACCGTCTATTGCGACTAAACCTTTGAAAAACAACCAGTCGAACTGTAAAACCTTGAGTTCAAGTGAAGAAAGGCTGAAGTAGATTCAGGCAAACGTCATTTGATCAGCAACTGAGATTTCCGAGAGGCAAAAGGGGTTCTCATCCCTCTCAAAAAGGGAAGCACCTCCCGTTTCTTTGTCTGATGCAAGAAGGCGACAGTCTAAACTTACACTGCCGCCTACTAGTCTGAGGGTACGAAGACTACTATTTCTCTAAACTGTGCAGCTCAGCTACTATGGGCACCTCATGAAAACCCTGTCAGAGATTGTACGCATTGCTTTGACTTGGACAGTAGAGGGGGGTGCACCATTCCTGGAGATGCTGCAATACCAGGTTGATGCGTGGAGTGGACGGAGCAAGCCCCTATTCCATCTCCCAGTTCCAAAAATCAATTTAATATATGGTCCCCGGGTAGGGGACGTATCAGATATTAAACTGATAAGAACAGATACTACACTTGATCTTAGCCAAAAGGCCGAGAAGCGATGCCTGACAACTCACGCAGGAAACATACTGATTCTATGCCGAGTCCTCCTTACTCAGGGGTTGCATTGCAACATTTCCCCATCAAAGCCTGACCTACAATCGTCTACTGCTACTAAACCTTTGGAAAACAACCAGTCGAATTGTGAAACCTTGAGTTCAAGCGATGAAAGGCTGATTAAGATTCTGGTTCATGTCGTTTGATCAACGACTCTGTGAAAAAATGGAGGGGCTTAAATCTGCAGGCCTAAAATTAAGGGGCTTAATTCTGCGGGCCTAAACCTACTGCCTGAGGGCCTGCAGTTCCATACGATTGACAATTTTATATACGTGTATATAAATGTGTATGTATATTCATTTTAGCTTTTCTCACACACAGTCCAACGAAGGCTTCCTGCAATATCAGAGGCTGCACTTTCAGAAACCATCACCAACTCTCCAGTTAGGTAAGTGGCAGAAATGAGCCCCCAAGCAGGTTTGCCAGGCTCAGTTTCAGGGCCCCAGTTTTAAATGTTTATTTCTCCAACCCAAATCCAAACCCCCAACCCTAAACCCCAAACCCTAACCCTGATTCTCCAAATTGCACTGCTCAAATTGAGGGCATATCAAAAGCGACTTGTTAGACCGACAGGCATTAAACCCAACTGTTGACTTTGCTGTGTGCAACCACAACAACACACATCTGAACCAACG
This sequence comes from Microchirus variegatus, assembly GCF_963457635.1. Lineage (NCBI taxonomy): Eukaryota > Metazoa > Chordata > Actinopteri > Pleuronectiformes > Soleidae > Microchirus > Microchirus variegatus. Next base: position 2,434,561 of record NC_139814.1, read on the forward strand.
AGAGATACAGTTTTTTGTTGTACAACTTTTCAGGGGAGAGCGCGAACGCAGTCCCCCACTACCAGAAATAATGCAGTCGAGATTCCCACATTTGGGGAATTCGCAAGGGTCAGCACAACCGGAGTGCAATGGCTGAGCCTCGCCCTGGGTGAACCACCTTCTTGATCATGGTATCTCCCCTGCCAGGTAAGTATGAGTTGCACATGTCATGGACAGGCGAGTCTTTCACAGACAAGCCACCATCACTGGTGGCGCTAACAAAGTATAAACTAACAAAACCATAGCTTGCTGAGGTGCTGTGACTTGGCATGAATTCAAGACTGTATAAAGTGTTACACACAAAGGCTTTAATAAAAGACTATTTAATTCAAAGTAAAAGATTATTTTATTTCCCATTGTTGCAGTGCATGATCTGCCCCCATACATTACAGCATTTCTACATCAAAGCCTGACCTACAACCGTCTATTGCGACTAAACCTTTGAAAAACAACCAGTCGAACTGTAAAACCTTGAGTTCAAGTGAAGAAAGGCTGAAGTAGATTCAGGCAAACGTCATTTGATCAGCAACTGAGATTTCCGAGAGGCAAAAGGGGTTCTCATCCCTCTCAAAAAGGGAAGCACCTCCCGTTTCTTTGTCTGATGCAAGAAGGCGACAGTCTAAACTTACACTGCCGCCTACTAGTCTGAGGGTACGAAGACTACTATTTCTCTAAACTGTGCAGCTCAGCTACTATGGGCACCTCATGAAAACCCTGTCAGAGATTGTACGCATTGCTTTGACTTGGACAGTAGAGGGGGGTGCACCATTCCTGGAGATGCTGCAATACCAGATTGATGCGTGGAGTGGACGGAGCAAGCCCCTATTCCATCTCCCAGTTCCAAAAATCAATTTAATATATGGTCCCCGGGTAGGGGACGTATCAGATATTAAACTGATAAGAACAGATACTACACTTGATCTTAGCCAAAAGGCCGAGAAGCGATGCCTGACAACTCACGCAGGAAACATACTGATTCTATGCCGAGTCCTCCTTACTCAGGGGTTGCATTGCAACATTTCCCCATCAAAGCCTGACCTACAATCGTCTACTGCTACTAAACCTTTGAAAAACAACCAGTCGAATTGTGAAACCTTGAGTTCAAGCGATGAAAGGCTGATTAAGATTCTGGTTCATGTCGTTTGATCAACGACTCTGTGAAAAAATGGAGGGGCTTAAATCTGCAGGCCTAAAATTAAGGGGCTTAATTCTGCGGGCCTAAACCTACTGCCTGAGGGCCTGCAGTTCCATACGATTGACAATTTTATATACGTGTATATAAATGTGTATGTATATTCATTTTAGCTTTTCTCACACACAGTCCAACGAAGGCTTCCTGCAATATCAGAGGCTGCACTTTCAGAAACCATCACCAACTCTCCAGTTAGGTAAGTGGCAGAAATGAGCCCCCAAGCAGGTTTGCCAGGCTCAGTTTCAGGGCCCCAGTTTTAAATGTTTATTTCTCCAACCCAAATCCAAACCCCCAACCCTAAACCCCAAACCCTAACCCTGATTCTCCAAATTGCACTGCTCAAATTGAGGGCATATCAAAAGCGACTTGTTAGACCGACAGGCATTAAACCCAACTGTTGACTTTGCTGTGTGCAACCACAACAACACACATCCGAACCAACGAGAGATACAGTTTTTTGTTGTACAACTTTTCAGGGGAGAGCGCGAACGCAGTCCCCCACTAACAGAAATAATGCAGTCGAGATTCCCACATTTGGGGAATTCGCAAGGGTCAGCACAACCGGAGTGCAATGGCTGAGCCTCGCCCTAGGTGAACCACCTTCTTGATCATGGTACCTCCCCTGCCAGGTAAGTATGAGTTGCACATGTCATGGACAGGCGACTCTTTCACAGACAAGCCACCATCACTGGTGGCGCTAACAAAGTATAAACTAACAAAACCATAGCTTGCTGAGGTGCTGTGACTTGGCATGAATTCAAGACTGTATAAAGTGTTACACACAAAGGCTTTAATAAAAGACTATTTAATTCAAAGTAAAAGATTATTTTATTTCCCATTGTTGCAGTGCATGATCTGCCCCCATACATTACAGCATTTCTACATCAAAGCCTGACCTACAACCGTCTATTGCGACTAAACCTTTGAAAAACAACCAGTCGAACTGTAAAACCTTGAGTTCAAGTGAAGAAAGGCTGAAGTAGATTCAGGCAAACGTCATTTGATCAGCAACTGAGATTTCCGAGAGGCAAAAGGGGTTCTCATCCCTCTCAAAAAGGGAAGCACCTCCCGTTTCTTTGTCTGATGCAAGAAGGCGACAGTCTAAACTTACACTGCCGCCTACTAGTCTGAGGGTACGAAGACTACTATTTCTCTAAACTGTGCAGCTCAGCTACTATGGGCACCTCATGAAAACCCTGTCAGAGATTGTACGCATTGCTTTGACTTGGACAGTAGAGGGGGGTGCACCATTCCTGGAGATGCTGCAATACCAGGTTGATGCGTGGAGTGGACGGAGCAAGCCCCTATTCCATCTCCCAGTTCCAAAAATCAATTTAATATATGGTCCCCGGGTAGGGGACGTATCAGATATTAAACTGATAAGAACAGATACTACACTTGATCTTAGCCAAAAGGCCGAGAAGCGATGCCTGACAACTCACGCAGGAAACATACTGATTCTATGCCGAGTCCTCCTTACTCAGGGGTTGCATTGCAACATTTCCCCATCAAAGCCTGACCTACAATCGTCTACTGCTACTAAACCTTTGGAAAACAACCAGTCGAATTGTGAAACCTTGAGTTCAAGCGATGAAAGGCTGATTAAGATTCTGGTTCATGTCGTTTGATCAACGACTCTGTGAAAAAATGGAGGGGCTTAAATCTGCAGGCCTAAAATTAAGGGGCTTAATTCTGCGGGCCTAAACCTACTGCCTGAGGGCCTGCAGTTCCATACGATTGACAATTTTATATACGTGTATATAAATGTGTATGTATATTCATTTTAGCTTTTCTCACACACAGTCCAACGAAGGCTTCCTGCAATATCAGAGGCTGCACTTTCAGAAACCATCACCAACTCTCCAGTTAGGTAAGTGGCAGAAATGAGCCCCCAAGCAGGTTTGCCAGGCTCAGTTTCAGGGCCCCAGTTTTAAATGTTTATTTCTCCAACCCAAATCCAAACCCCCTACCCTAAACCCCAAACCCTAACCCTGATTCTCCAAATTGCACTGCTCAAATTGAGGGCATATCAAAAGCGACTTGTTAGACCGACAGGCATTAAACCCAACTGTTGACTTTGCTGTGTGCAACCACAACAACACACATCTGAACCAACGAGAGATACAGTTTTTTGTTGTACAACTTTTCAGGGGAGAGCGCGAACGCAGTCCCCCACTACCAGAAATAATGCAGTCGAGATTCCCACATTTGGGGAATTCGCAAGGGTCAGCACAACCGGAGTGCAATGGCTGAGCCTCGCCCTGGGTGAACCACCTTCTTGATCATGGTATCTCCCCTGCCAGGTAAGTATGAGTTGCACATGTCATGGACAGGCGAGTCTTTCACAGACAAGCCACCATCACTGGTGGCGCTAACAAAGTATAAACTAACAAAACCATAGCTTGCTGAGGTGCTGTGACTTGGCATGAATTCAAGACTGTATAAAGTGTTACACACAAAGGCTTTAATAAAAGACTATTTAATTCAAAGTAAAAGATTATTTTATTTCCCATTGTTGCAGTGCATGATCTGCCCCCATACATTACAGCATTTCTACATCAAAGCCTGACCTACAACCGTCTATTGCGACTAAACCTTTGAAAAACAACCAGTCGAACTGTAAAACCTTGAGTTCAAGTGAAGAAAGGCTGAAGTAGATTCAGGCAAACGTCATTTGATCAGCAACTGAGATTTCCGAGAGGCAAAAGGGGTTCTCATCCCTCTCAAAAAGGGAAGCACCTCCCGTTTCTTTGTCTGATGCAAGAAGGCGACAGTCTAAACTTACACTGCCGCCTACTAGTCTGAGGGTACGAAGACTACTATTTCTCTAAACTGTGCAGCTCAGCTACTATGGGCACCTCATGAAAACCCTGTCAGAGATTGTACGCATTGCTTTGACTTGGACAGTAGAGGGGGGTGCACCATTCCTGGAGATGCTGCAATACCAGGTTGATGCGTGGAGTGGACGGAGCAAGCCCCTATTCCATCTCCCAGTTCCAAAAATCAATTTAATATATGGTCCCCGGGTAGGGGACGTATCAGATATTAAACTGATAAGAACAGATACTACACTTGATCTTAGCCAAAAGGCCGAGAAGCGATGCCTGACAACTCACGCAGGAAACATACTGATTCTATGCCGAGTCCTCCTTACTCAGGGGTTGCATTGCAACATTTCCCCATCAAAGCCTGACCTACAATCGTCTACTGCTACTAAACCTTTGGAAAACAACCAGTCGAATTGTGAAACCTTGAGTTCAAGCGATGAAAGGCTGATTAAGATTCTGGTTCATGTCGTTTGATCAACGACTCTGTGAAAAAATGGAGGGGCTTAAATCTGCAGGCCTAAAATTAAGGGGCTTAATTCTGCGGGCCTAAACCTACTGCCTGAGGGCCTGCAGTTCCATACGATTGACAATTTTATATACGTGTATATAAATGTGTATGTATATTCATTTTAGCTTTTCTCACACACAGTCCAACGAAGGCTTCCTGCAATATCAGAGGCTGCACTTTCAGAAACCATCACCAACTCTCCAGTTAGGTAAGTGGCAGAAATGAGCCCCCAAGCAGGTTTGCCAGGCTCAGTTTCAGGGCCCCAGTTTTAAATGTTTATTTCTCCAACCCAAATCCAAACCCCCAACCCTAAACCCCAAACCCTAACCCTGATTCTCCAAATTGCACTGCTCAAATTGAGGGCATATCAAAAGCGACTTGTTAGACCGACAGGCATTAAACCCAACTGTTGACTTTGCTGTGTGCAACCACAACAACACACATCTGAACCAACGAGAGATACAGTTTTTTGTTGTACAACTTTTCAGGGGAGAGCGCGAACGCAGTCCCCCACTACCAGAAATAATGCAGTCGAGATTCCCACATTTGGGGAATTCGCAAGGGTCAGCACAACCGGAGTGCAATGGCTGAGCCTCGCCCTGGGTGAACCACCTTCTTGATCATGGTATCTCCCCTGCCAGGTAAGTATGAGTTGCACATGTCATGGACAGGCGAGTCTTTCACAGACAAGCCACCATCACTGGTGGCGCTAACAAAGTATAAACTAACAAAACCATAGCTTGCTGAGGTGCTGTGACTTGGCATGAATTCAAGACTGTATAAAGTGTTACACACAAAGGCTTTAATAAAAGACTATTTAATTCAAAGTAAAAGATTATTTTATTTCCCATTGTTGCAGTGCATGATCTGCCCCCATACATTACAGCATTTCTACATCAAAGCCTGACCTACAACCGTCTATTGCGACTAAACCTTTGAAAAACAACCAGTCGAACTGTAAAACCTTGAGTTCAAGTGAAGAAAGGCTGAAGTAGATTCAGGCAAACGTCATTTGATCAGCAACTGAGATTTCCGAGAGGCAAAAGGGGTTCTCATCCCTCTCAAAAAGGGAAGCACCTCCCGTTTCTTTGTCTGATGCAAGAAGGCGACAGTCTAAACTTACACTGCCGCCTACTAGTCTGAGGGTACGAAGACTACTATTTCTCTAAACTGTGCAGCTCAGCTACTATGGGCACCTCATGAAAACCCTGTCAGAGATTGTACGCATTGCTTTGACTTGGACAGTAGAGGGGGGTGCACCATTCCTGGAGATGCTGCAATACCAGGTTGATGCGTGGAGTGGACGGAGCAAGCCCCTATTCCATCTCCCAGTTCCAAAAATCAATTTAATATATGGTCCCCGGGTAGGGGACGTATCAGATATTAAACTGATAAGAACAGATACTACACTTGATCTTAGCCAAAAGGCCGAGAAGCGATGCCTGACAACTCACGCAGGAAACATACTGATTCTATGCCGAGTCCTCCTTACTCAGGGGTTGCATTGCAACATTTCCCCATCAAAGCCTGACCTACAATCGTCTACTGCTACTAAACCTTTGGAAAACAACCAGTCGAATTGTGAAACCTTGAGTTCAAGCGATGAAAGGCTGATTAAGATTCTGGTTCATGTCGTTTGATCAACGACTCTGTGAAAAAATGGAGGGGCTTAAATCTGCAGGCCTAAAATTAAGGGGCTTAATTCTGCGGGCCTAAACCTACTGCCTGAGGGCCTGCAGTTCCATACGATTGACAATTTTATATACGTGTATATAAATGTGTATGTATATTCATTTTAGCTTTTCTCACACACAGTCCAACGAAGGCTTCCTGCAATATCAGAGGCTGCACTTTCAGAAACCATCACCAACTCTCCAGTTAGGTAAGTGGCAGAAATGAGCCCCCAAGCAGGTTTGCCAGGCTCAGTTTCAGGGCCCCAGTTTTAAATGTTTATTTCTCCAACCCAAATCCAAACCCCCAACCCTAAACCCCAAACCCTAACCCTGATTCTCCAAATTGCACTGCTCAAATTGAGGGCATATCAAAAGCGACTTGTTAGACCGACAGGCATTAAACCCAACTGTTGACTTTGCTGTGTGCAACCACAACAACACACATCTGAACCAACGAGAGATACAGTTTTTTGTTGTACAACTTTTCAGGGGAGAGCGCGAACGCAGTCCCCCACTACCAGAAATAATGCAGTCGAGATTCCCACATTTGGGGAATTCGCAAGGGTCAGCACAACCGGAGTGCAATGGCTGAGCCTCGCCCTGGGTGAACCACCTTCTTGATCATGGTATCTCCCCTGCCAGGTAAGTATGAGTTGCACATGTCATGGACAGGCGAGTCTTTCACAGACAAGCCACCATCACTGGTGGCGCTAACAAAGTATAAACTAACAAAACCATAGCTTGCTGAGGTGCTGTGACTTGGCATGAATTCAAGACTGTATAAAGTGTTACACACAAAGGCTTTAATAAAAGACTATTTAATTCAAAGTAAAAGATTATTTTATTTCCCATTGTTGCAGTGCATGATCTGCCCCCATACATTACAGCATTTCTACATCAAAGCCTGACCTACAACCGTCTATTGCGACTAAACCTTTGAAAAACAACCAGTCGAACTGTAAAACCTTGAGTTCAAGTGAAGAAAGGCTGAAGTAGATTCAGGCAAACGTCATTTGATCAGCAACTGAGATTTCCGAGAGGCAAAAGGGGTTCTCATCCCTCTCAAAAAGGGAAGCACCTCCCGTTTCTTTGTCTGATGCAAGAAGGCGACAGTCTAAACTTACACTGCCGCCTACTAGTCTGAGGGTACGAAGACTACTATTTCTCTAAACTGTGCAGCTCAGCTACTATGGGCACCTCATGAAAACCCTGTCAGAGATTGTACGCATTGCTTTGACTTGGACAGTAGAGGGGGGTGCACCATTCCTGGAGATGCTGCAATACCAGGTTGATGCGTGGAGTGGACGGAGCAAGCCCCTATTCCATCTCCCAGTTCCAAAAATCAATTTAATATATGGTCCCCGGGTAGGGGACGTATCAGATATTAAACTGATAAGAACAGATACTACACTTGATCTTAGCCAAAAGGCCGAGAAGCGATGCCTGACAACTCACGCAGGAAACATACTGATTCTATGCCGAGTCCTCCTTACTCAGGGGTTGCATTGCAACATTTCCCCATCAAAGCCTGACCTACAATCGTCTACTGCTACTAAACCTTTGGAAAACAACCAGTCGAATTGTGAAACCTTGAGTTCAAGCGATGAAAGGCTGATTAAGATTCTGGTTCATGTCGTTTGATCAACGACTCTGTGAAAAAATGGAGGGGCTTAAATCTGCAGGCCTAAAATTAAGGGGCTTAATTCTGCGGGCCTAAACCTACTGCCTGAGGGCCTGCAGTTCCATACGATTGACAATTTTATATACGTGTATATAAATGTGTATGTATATTCATTTTAGCTTTTCTCACACACAGTCCAACGAAGGCTTCCTGCAATATCAGAGGCTGCACTTTCAGAAACCATCACCAACTCTCCAGTTAGGTAAGTGGCAGAAATGAGCCCCCAAGCAGGTTTGCCAGGCTCAGTTTCAGGGCCCCAGTTTTAAATGTTTATTTCTCCAACCCAAATCCAAACCCCCAACCCTAAACCCCAAACCCTAACCCTGATTCTCCAAATTGCACTGCTCAAATTGAGGGCATATCAAAAGCGACTTGTTAGACCGACAGGCATTAAACCCAACTGTTGACTTTGCTGTGTGCAACCACAACAACACACATCTGAACCAACGAGAGATACAGTTTTTTGTTGTACAACTTTTCAGGGGAGAGCGCGAACGCAGTCCCCCACTACCAGAAATAATGCAGTCGAGATTCCCACATTTGGGGAATTCGCAAGGGTCAGCACAACCGGAGTGCAATGGCTGAGCCTCGCCCTGGGTGAACCACCTTCTTGATCATGGTATCTCCCCTGCCAGGTAAGTATGAGTTGCACATGTCATGGACAGGCGAGTCTTTCACAGACAAGCCACCATCACTGGTGGCGCTAACAAAGTATAAACTAACAAAACCATAGCTTGCTGAGGTGCTGTGACTTGGCATGAATTCAAGACTGTATAAAGTGTTACACACAAAGGCTTTAATAAAAGACTATTTAATTCAAAGTAAAAGATTATTTTATTTCCCATTGTTGCAGTGCATGATCTGCCCCCATACATTACAGCATTTCTACATCAAAGCCTGACCTACAACCGTCTATTGCGACTAAACCTTTGAAAAACAACCAGTCGAACTGTAAAACCTTGAGTTCAAGTGAAGAAAGGCTGAAGTAGATTCAGGCAAACGTCATTTGATCAGCAACTGAGATTTCCGAGAGGCAAAAGGGGTTCTCATCCCTCTCAAAAAGGGAAGCACCTCCCGTTTCTTTGTCTGATGCAAGAAGGCGACAGTCTAAACTTACACTGCCGCCTACTAGTCTGAGGGTACGAAGACTACTATTTCTCTAAACTGTGCAGCTCAGCTACTATGGGCACCCCATGAAAACCCTGTCAGAGATTGTACGCATTGCTTTGACTTGGACAGTAGAGGGGGGTGCACCATTCCTGGAGATGCTGCAATACCAGGTTGATGCGTGGAGTGGACGGAGCAAGCCCCTATTCCATCTCCCAGTTCCAAAAATCAATTTAATATATGGTCCCCGGGTAGGGGACGTATCAGATATTAAACTGATAAGAACAGATACTACACTTGATCTTAGCCAAAAGGCCGAGAAGCGATGCCTGACAACTCACGCAGGAAACATACTGATTCTATGCCGAGTCCTCCTTACTCAGGGGTTGCATTGCAACATTTCCCCATCAAAGCCTGACCTACAATCGTCTACTGCTACTAAACCTTTGGAAAACAACCAGTCGAATTGTGAAACCTTGAGTTCAAGCGATGAAAGGCTGATTAAGATTCTGGTTCATGTCGTTTGATCAACGACTCTGTGAAAAAATGGAGGGGCTTAAATCTGCAGGCCTAAAATTAAGGGGCTTAATTCTGCGGGCCTAAACCTACTGCCTGAGGGCCTGCAGTTCCATACGATTGACAATTTTATATACGTGTATATAAATGTGTATGTATATTCATTTTAGCTTTTCTCACACACAGTCCAACGAAGGCTTCCTGCAATATCAGAGGCTGCACTTTCAGAAACCATCACCAACTCTCCAGTTAGGTAAGTGGCAGAAATGAGCCCCCAAGCAGGTTTGCCAGGCTCAGTTTCAGGGCCCCAGTTTTAAATGTTTATTTCTCCAACCCAAATCCAAACCCCCAACCCTAAACCCCAAACCCTAACCCTGATTCTCCAAATTGCACTGCTCAAATTGAGGGCATATCAAAAGCGACTTGTTAGACCGACAGGCATTAAACCCAACTGTTGACTTTGCTGTGTGCAACCACAACAACACACATCTGAACCAACGAGAGATACAGTTTTTTGTTGTACAACTTTTCAGGGGAGAGCGCGAACGCAGTCCCCCACTACCAGAAATAATGCAGTCGAGATTCCCACATTTGGGGAATTCGCAAGGGTCAGCACAACCGGAGTGCAATGGCTGAGCCTCGCCCTGGGTGAACCACCTTCTTGATCATGGTATCTCCCCTGCCAGGTAAGTATGAGTTGCACATGTCATGGACAGGCGAGTCTTTCACAGACAAGCCACCATCACTGGTGGCGCTAACAAAGTATAAACTAACAAAACCATAGCTTGCTGAGGTGCTGTGACTTGGCATGAATTCAAGACTGTATAAAGTGTTACACACAAAGGCTTTAATAAAAGACTATTTAATTCAAAGTAAAAGATTATTTTATTTCCCATTGTTGCAGTGCATGATCTGCCCCCATACATTACAGCATTTCTACATCAAAGCCTGACCTACAACCGTCTATTGCGACTAAACCTTTGAAAAACAACCAGTCGAACTGTAAAACCTTGAGTTCAAGTGAAGAAAGGCTGAAGTAGATTCAGGCAAACGTCATTTGATCAGCAACTGAGATTTCCGAGAGGCAAAAGGGGTTCTCATCCCTCTCAAAAAGGGAAGCACCTCCCGTTTCTTTGTCTGATGCAAGAAGGCGACAGTCTAAACTTACACTGCCGCCTACTAGTCTGAGGGTACGAAGACTACTATTTCTCTAAACTGTGCAGCTCAGCTACTATGGGCACCTCATGAAAACCCTGTCAGAGATTGTACGCATTGCTTTGACTTGGACAGTAGAGGGGGGTGCACCATTCCTGGAGATGCTGCAATACCAGGTTGATGCGTGGAGTGGACGGAGCAAGCCCCTATTCCATCTCCCAGTTCCAAAAATCAATTTAATATATGGTCCCCGGGTAGGGGACGTATCAGATATTAAACTGATAAGAACAGATACTACACTTGATCTTAGCCAAAAGGCCGAGAAGCGATGCCTGACAACTCACGCAGGAAACATACTGATTCTATGCCGAGTCCTCCTTACTCAGGGGTTGCATTGCAACATTTCCCCATCAAAGCCTGACCTACAATCGTCTACTGCTACTAAACCTTTGGAAAACAACCAGTCGAATTGTGAAACCTTGAGTTCAAGCGATGAAAGGCTGATTAAGATTCTGGTTCATGTCGTTTGATCAACGACTCTGTGAAAAAATGGAGGGGCTTAAATCTGCAGGCCTAAAATTAAGGGGCTTAATTCTGCGGGCCTAAACCTACTGCCTGAGGGCCTGCAGTTCCATACGATTGACAATTTTATATACGTGTATATAAATGTGTATGTATATTCATTTTAGCTTTTCTCACACACAGTCCAACGAAGGCTTCCTGCAATATCAGAGGCTGCACTTTCAGAAACCATCACCAACTCTCCAGTTAGGTAAGTGGCAGAAATGAGCCCCCAAGCAGGTTTGCCAGGCTCAGTTTCAGGGCCCCAGTTTTAAATGTTTATTTCTCCAACCCAAATCCAAACCCCCAACCCTAAACCCCAAACCCTAACCCTGATTCTCCAAATTGCACTGCTCAAATTGAGGGCATATCAAAAGCGACTTGTTAGACCGACAGGCATTAAACCCAACTGTTGACTTTGCTGTGTGCAACCACAACAACACACATCTGAACCAACGAGAGATACAGTTTTTTGTTGTACAACTTTTCAGGGGAGAGCGCGAACGCAGTCCCCCACTACCAGAAATAATGCAGTCGAGATTCCCACATTTGGGGAATTCGCAAGGGTCAGCACAACCGGAGTGCAATGGCTGAGCCTCGCCCTGGGTGAACCACCTTCTTGATCATGGTATCTCCCCTGCCAGGTAAGTATGAGTTGCACATGTCATGGACAGGCGAGTCTTTCACAGACAAGCCACCATCACTGGTGGCGCTAACAAAGTATAAACTAACAAAACCATAGCTTGCTGAGGTGCTGTGACTTGGCATGAATTCAAGACTGTATAAAGTGTTACACACAAAGGCTTTAATAAAAGACTATTTAATTCAAAGTAAAAGATTATTTTATTTCCCATTGTTGCAGTGCATGATCTGCCCCCATACATTACAGCATTTCTACATCAAAGCCTGACCTACAACCGTCTATTGCGACTAAACCTTTGAAAAACAACCAGTCGAACTGTAAAACCTTGAGTTCAAGTGAAGAAAGGCTGAAGTAGATTCAGGCAAACGTCATTTGATCAGCAACTGAGATTTCCGAGAGGCAAAAGGGGTTCTCATCCCTCTCAAAAAGGGAAGCACCTCCCGTTTCTTTGTCTGATGCAAGAAGGCGACAGTCTAAACTTACACTGCCGCCTACTAGTCTGAGGGTACGAAGACTACTATTTCTCTAAACTGTGCAGCTCAGCTACTATGGGCACCTCATGAAAACCCTGTCAGAGATTGTACGCATTGCTTTGACTTGGACAGTAGAGGGGGGTGCACCATTCCTGGAGATGCTGCAATACCAGGTTGATGCGTGGAGTGGACGGAGCAAGCCCCTATTCCATCTCCCAGTTCCAAAAATCAATTTAATATATGGTCCCCGGGTAGGGGACGTATCAGATATTAAACTGATAAGAACAGATACTACACTTGATCTTAGCCAAAAGGCCGAGAAGCGATGCCTGACAACTCACGCAGGAAACATACTGATTCTATGCCGAGTCCTCCTTACTCAGGGGTTGCATTGCAACATTTCCCCATCAAAGCCTGACCTACAATCGTCTACTGCTACTAAACCTTTGGAAAACAACCAGTCGAATTGTGAAACCTTGAGTTCAAGCGATGAAAGGCTGATTAAGATTCTGGTTCATGTCGTTTGATCAACGACTCTGTGAAAAAATGGAGGGGCTTAAATCTGCAGGCCTAAAATTAAGGGGCTTAATTCTGCGGGCCTAAACCTACTGCCTGAGGGCCTGCAGTTCCATACGATTGACAATTTTATATACGTGTATATAAATGTGTATGTATATTCATTTTAGCTTTTCTCACACACAGTCCAACGAAGGCTTCCTGCAATATCAGAGGCTGCACTTTCAGAAACCATCACCAACTCTCCAGTTAGGTAAGTGGCAGAAATGAGCCCCCAAGCAGGTTTGCCAGGCTCAGTTTCAGGGCCCCAGTTTTAAATGTTTATTTCTCCAACCCAAATCCAAACCCCCAACCCTAAACCCCAAACCCTAACCCTGATTCTCCAAATTGCACTGCTCAAATTGAGGGCATATCAAAAGCGACTTGTTAGACCGACAGGCATTAAACCCAACTGTTGACTTTGCTGTGTGCAACCACAACAACACACATCTGAACCAACGAGAGATACAGTTTTTTGTTGTACAACTTTTCAGGGGAGAGCGCGAACGCAGTCCCCCACTACCAGAAATAATGCAGTCGAGATTCCCACATTTGGGGAATTCGCAAGGGTCAGCACAACCGGAGTGCAATGGCTGAGCCTCGCCCTGGGTGAACCACCTTCTTGATCATGGTATCTCCCCTGCCAGGTAAGTATGAGTTGCACATGTCATGGACAGGCGAGTCTTTCACAGACAAGCCACCATCACTGGTGGCGCTAACAAAGTATAAACTAACAAAACCATAGCTTGCTGAGGTGCTGTGACTTGGCATGAATTCAAGACTGTATAAAGTGTTACACACAAAGGCTTTAATAAAAGACTATTTAATTCAAAGTAAAAGATTATTTTATTTCCCATTGTTGCAGTGCATGATCTGCCCCCATACATTACAGCATTTCTACATCAAAGCCTGACCTACAACCGTCTATTGCGACTAAACCTTTGAAAAACAACCAGTCGAACTGTAAAACCTTGAGTTCAAGTGAAGAAAGGCTGAAGTAGATTCAGGCAAACGTCATTTGATCAGCAACTGAGATTTCCGAGAGGCAAAAGGGGTTCTCATCCCTCTCAAAAAGGGAAGCACCTCCCGTTTCTTTGTCTGATGCAAGAAGGCGACAGTCTAAACTTACACTGCCGCCTACTAGTCTGAGGGTACGAAGACTACTATTTCTCTAAACTGTGCAGCTCAGCTACTATGGGCACCTCATGAAAACCCTGTCAGAGATTGTACGCATTGCTTTGACTTGGACAGTAGAGGGGGGTGCACCATTCCTGGAGATGCTGCAATACCAGGTTGATGCGTGGAGTGGACGGAGCAAGCCCCTATTCCATCTCCCAGTTCCAAAAATCAATTTAATATATGGTCCCCGGGTAGGGGACGTATCAGATATTAAACTGATAAGAACAGATACTACACTTGATCTTAGCCAAAAGGCCGAGAAGCGATGCCTGACAACTCACGCAGGAAACATACTGATTCTATGCCGAGTCCTCCTTACTCAGGGGTTGCATTGCAACATTTCCCCATCAAAGCCTGACCTACAATCGTCTACTGCTACTAAACCTTTGGAAAACAACCAGTCGAATTGTGAAACCTTGAGTTCAAGCGATGAAAGGCTGATTAAGATTCTGGTTCATGTCGTTTGATCAACGACTCTGTGAAAAAATGGAGGGGCTTAAATCTGCAGGCCTAAAATTAAGGGGCTTAATTCTGCGGGCCTAAACCTACTGCCTGAGGGCCTGCAGTTCCATACGATTGACAATTTTATATACGTGTATATAAATGTGTATGTATATTCATTTTAGCTTTTCTCACACACAGTCCAACGAAGGCTTCCTGCAATATCAGAGGCTGCACTTTCAGAAACCATCACCAACTCTCCAGTTAGGTAAGTGGCAGAAATGAGCCCCCAAGCAGGTTTGCCAGGCTCAGTTTCAGGGCCCCAGTTTTAAATGTTTATTTCTCCAACCCAAATCCAAACCCCCAACCCTAAACCCCAAACCCTAACCCTGATTCTCCAAATTGCACTGCTCAAATTGAGGGCATATCAAAAGCGACTTGTTAGACCGACAGGCATTAAACCCAACTGTTGACTTTGCTGTGTGCAACCACAACAACACACATCTGAACCAACGAGAGATACAGTTTTTTGTTGTACAACTTTTCAGGGGAGAGCGCGAACGCAGTCCCCCACTACCAGAAATAATGCAGTCGAGATTCCCACATTTGGGGAATTCGCAAGGGTCAGCACAACCGGAGTGCAATGGCTGAGCCTCGCCCTGGGTGAACCACCTTCTTGATCATGGTATCTCCCCTGCCAGGTAAGTATGAGTTGCACATGTCATGGACAGGCGAGTCTTTCACAGACAAGCCACCATCACTGGTGGCGCTAACAAAGTATAAACTAACAAAACCATAGCTTGCTGAGGTGCTGTGACTTGGCATGAATTCAAGACTGTATAAAGTGTTACACACAAAGGCTTTAATAAAAGACTATTTAATTCAAAGTAAAAGATTATTTTATTTCCCATTGTTGCAGTGCATGATCTGCCCCCATACATTACAGCATTTCTACATCAAAGCCTGACCTACAACCGTCTATTGCGACTAAACCTTTGAAAAACAACCAGTCGAACTGTAAAACCTTGAGTTCAAGTGAAGAAAGGCTGAAGTAGATTCAGGCAAACGTCATTTGATCAGCAACTGAGATTTCCGAGAGGCAAAAGGGGTTCTCATCCCTCTCAAAAAGGGAAGCACCTCCCGTTTCTTTGTCTGATGCAAGAAGGCGACAGTCTAAACTTACACTGCCGCCTACTAGTCTGAGGGTACGAAGACTACTATTTCTCTAAACTGTGCAGCTCAGCTACTATGGGCACCTCATGAAAACCCTGTCAGAGATTGTACGCATTGCTTTGACTTGGACAGTAGAGGGGGGTGCACCATTCCTGGAGATGCTGCAATACCAGGTTGATGCGTGGAGTGGACGGAGCAAGCCCCTATTCCATCTCCCAGTTCCAAAAATCAATTTAATATATGGTCCCCGGGTAGGGGACGTATCAGATATTAAACTGATAAGAACAGATACTACACTTGATCTTAGCCAAAAGGCCGAGAAGCGATGCCTGACAACTCACGCAGGAAACATACTGATTCTATGCCGAGTCCTCCTTACTCAGGGGTTGCATTGCAACATTTCCCCATCAAAGCCTGACCTACAATCGTCTACTGCTACTAAACCTTTGGAAAACAACCAGTCGAATTGTGAAACCTTGAGTTCAAGCGATGAAAGGCTGATTAAGATTCTGGTTCATGTCGTTTGATCAACGACTCTGTGAAAAAATGGAGGGGCTTAAATCTGCAGGCCTAAAATTAAGGGGCTTAATTCTGCGGGCCTAAACCTACTGCCTGAGGGCCTGCAGTTCCATACGATTGACAATTTTATATACGTGTATATAAATGTGTATGTATATTCATTTTAGCTTTTCTCACACACAGTCCAACGAAGGCTTCCTGCAATATCAGAGGCTGCACTTTCAGAAACCATCACCAACTCTCCAGTTAGGTAAGTGGCAGAAATGAGCCCCCAAGCAGGTTTGCCAGGCTCAGTTTCAGGGCCCCAGTTTTAAATGTTTATTTCTCCAACCCAAATCCAAACCCCCAACCCTAAACCCCAAACCCTAACCCTGATTCTCCAAATTGCACTGCTCAAATTGAGGGCATATCAAAAGCGACTTGTTAGACCGACAGGCATTAAACCCAACTGTTGACTTTGCTGTGTGCAACCACAACAACACACATCTGAACCAACGAGAGATACAGTTTTTTGTTGTACAACTTTTCAGGGGAGAGCGCGAACGCAGTCCCCCACTACCAGAAATAATGCAGTCGAGATTCCCACATTTGGGGAATTCGCAAGGGTCAGCACAACCGGAGTGCAATGGCTGAGCCTCGCCCTGGGTGAACCACCTTCTTGATCATGGTATCTCCCCTGCCAGGTAAGTATGAGTTGCACATGTCATGGACAGGCGAGTCTTTCACAGACAAGCCACCATCACTGGTGGCGCTAACAAAGTATAAACTAACAAAACCATAGCTTGCTGAGGTGCTGTGACTTGGCATGAATTCAAGACTGTATAAAGTGTTACACACAAAGGCTTTAATAAAAGACTATTTAATTCAAAGTAAAAGATTATTTTATTTCCCATTGTTGCAGTGCATGATCTGCCCCCATACATTACAGCATTTCTACATCAAAGCCTGACCTACAACCGTCTATTGCGACTAAACCTTTGAAAAACAACCAGTCGAACTGTAAAACCTTGAGTTCAAGTGAAGAAAGGCTGAAGTAGATTCAGGCAAACGTCATTTGATCAGCAACTGAGATTTCCGAGAGGCAAAAGGGGTTCTCATCCCTCTCAAAAAGGGAAGCACCTCCCGTTTCTTTGTCTGATGCAAGAAGGCGACAGTCTAAACTTACACTGCCGCCTACTAGTCTGAGGGTACGAAGACTACTATTTCTCTAAACTGTGCAGCTCAGCTACTATGGGCACCTCATGAAAACCCTGTCAGAGATTGTACGCATTGCTTTGACTTGGACAGTAGAGGGGGGTGCACCATTCCTGGAGATGCTGCAATACCAGGTTGATGCGTGGAGTGGACGGAGCAAGCCCCTATTCCATCTCCCAGTTCCAAAAATCAATTTAATATATGGTCCCCGGGTAGGGGACGTATCAGATATTAAACTGATAAGAACAGATACTACACTTGATCTTAGCCAAAAGGCCGAGAAGCGATGCCTGACAACTCACGCAGGAAACATACTGATTCTATGCCGAGTCCTCCTTACTCAGGGGTTGCATTGCAACATTTCCCCATCAAAGCCTGACCTACAATCGTCTACTGCTACTAAACCTTTGGAAAACAACCAGTCGAATTGTGAAACCTTGAGTTCAAGCGATGAAAGGCTGATTAAGATTCTGGTTCATGTCGTTTGATCAACGACTCTGTGAAAAAATGGAGGGGCTTAAATCTGCAGGCCTAAAATTAAGGGGCTTAATTCTGCGGGCCTAAACCTACTGCCTGAGGGCCTGCAGTTCCATACGATTGACAATTTTATATACGTGTATATAAATGTGTATGTATATTCATTTTAGCTTTTCTCACACACAGTCCAACGAAGGCTTCCTGCAATATCAGAGGCTGCACTTTCAGAAACCATCACCAACTCTCCAGTTAGGTAAGTGGCAGAAATGAGCCCCCAAGCAGGTTTGCCAGGCTCAGTTTCAGGGCCCCAGTTTTAAATGTTTATTTCTCCAACCCAAATCCAAACCCCCAACCCTAAACCCCAAACCCTAACCCTGATTCTCCAAATTGCACTGCTCAAATTGAGGGCATATCAAAAGCGACTTGTTAGACCGACAGGCATTAAACCCAACTGTTGACTTTGCTGTGTGCAACCACAACAACACACATCTGAACCAACGAGAGATACAGTTTTTTGTTGTACAACTTTTCAGGGGAGAGCGCGAACGCAGTCCCCCACTACCAGAAATAATGCAGTCGAGATTCCCACATTTGGGGAATTCGCAAGGGTCAGCACAACCGGAGTGCAATGGCTGAGCCTCGCCCTGGGTGAACCACCTTCTTGATCATGGTATCTCCCCTGCCAGGTAAGTATGAGTTGCACATGTCATGGACAGGCGAGTCTTTCACAGACAAGCCACCATCACTGGTGGCGCTAACAAAGTATAAACTAACAAAACCATAGCTTGCTGAGGTGCTGTGACTTGGCATGAATTCAAGACTGTATAAAGTGTTACACACAAAGGCTTTAATAAAAGACTATTTAATTCAAAGTAAAAGATTATTTTATTTCCCATTGTTGCAGTGCATGATCTGCCCCCATACATTACAGCATTTCTACATCAAAGCCTGACCTACAACCGTCTATTGCGACTAAACCTTTGAAAAACAACCAGTCGAACTGTAAAACCTTGAGTTCAAGTGAAGAAAGGCTGAAGTAGATTCAGGCAAACGTCATTTGATCAGCAACTGAGATTTCCGAGAAGCAAAAGGGGTTCTCATCCCTCTCAAAAAGGGAAGCACCTCCCGTTTCTTTGTCTGATGCAAGAAGGCGACAGTCTAAACTTACACTGCCGCCTACTAGTCTGAGGGTACGAAGACTACTATTTCTCTAAACTGTGCAGCTCAGCTACTATGGGCACCCCATGAAAACCCTGTCAGAGATTGTACGCATTGCTTTGACTTGGACAGTAGAGGGGGGTGCACCATTCCTGGAGATGCTGCAATACCAGGTTGATGCGTGGAGTGGACGGAGCAAGCCCCTATTCCATCTCCCAGTTCCAAAAATCAATTTAATATATGGTCCCCGGGTAGGGGACGTATCAGATATTAAACTGATAAGAACAGATACTACACTTGATCTTAGCCAAAAGGCCGAGAAGCGATGCCTGACAACTCACGCAGGAAACATACTGATTCTATGCCGAGTCCTCCTTACTCAGGGGTTGCATTGCAACATTTCCCCATCAAAGCCTGACCTACAATCGTCTACTGCTACTAAACCTTTGGAAAACAACCAGTCGAATTGTGAAACCTTGAGTTCAAGCGATGAAAGGCTGATTAAGATTCTGGTTCATGTCGTTTGATCAACGACTCTGTGAAAAAATGGAGGGGCTTAAATCTGCAGGCCTAAAATTAAGGGGCTTAATTCTGCGGGCCTAAACCTACTGCCTGAGGGCCTGCAGTTCCATACGATTGACAATTTTATATACGTGTATATAAATGTGTATGTATATTCATTTTAGCTTTTCTCACACACAGTCCAACGAAGGCTTCCTGCAATATCAGAGGCTGCACTTTCAGAAACCATCACCAACTCTCCAGTTAGGTAAGTGGCAGAAATGAGCCCCCAAGCAGGTTTGCCAGGCTCAGTTTCAGGGCCCCAGTTTTAAATGTTTATTTCTCCAACCCAAATCCAAACCCCCAACCCTAAACCCCAAACCCTAACCCTGATTCTCCAAATTGCACTGCTCAAATTGAGGGCATATCAAAAGCGACTTGTTAGACCGACAGGCATTAAACCCAACTGTTGACTTTGCTGTGTGCAACCACAACAACACACATCTGAACCAACGAGAGATACAGTTTTTTGTTGTACAACTTTTCAGGGGAGAGCGCGAACGCAGTCCCCCACTACCAGAAATAATGCAGTCGAGATTCCCACATTTGGGGAATTCGCAAGGGTCAGCACAACCGGAGTGCAATGGCTGAGCCTCGCCCTGGGTGAACCACCTTCTTGATCATGGTATCTCCCCTGCCAGGTAAGTATGAGTTGCACATGTCATGGACAGGCGAGTCTTTCACAGACAAGCCACCATCACTGGTGGCGCTAACAAAGTATAAACTAACAAAACCATAGCTTGCTGAGGTGCTGTGACTTGGCATGAATTCAAGACTGTATAAAGTGTTACACACAAAGGCTTTAATAAAAGACTATTTAATTCAAAGTAAAAGATTATTTTATTTCCCATTGTTGCAGTGCATGATCTGCCCCCATACATTACAGCATTTCTACATCAAAGCCTGACCTACAACCGTCTATTGCGACTAAACCTTTGAAAAACAACCAGTCGAACTGTAAAACCTTGAGTTCAAGTGAAGAAAGGCTGAAGTAGATTCAGGCAAACGTCATTTGATCAGCAACTGAGATTTCCGAGAGGCAAAAGGGGTTCTCATCCCTCTCAAAAAGGGAAGCACCTCCCGTTTCTTTGTCTGATGCAAGAAGGCGACAGTCTAAACTTACACTGCCGCCTACTAGTCTGAGGGTACGAAGACTACTATTTCTCTAAACTGTGCAGCTCAGCTACTATGGGCACCCCATGAAAACCCTGTCAGAGATTGTACGCATTGCTTTGACTTGGACAGTAGAGGGGGGTGCACCATTCCTGGAGATGCTGCAATACCAGGTTGATGCGTGGAGTGGACGGAGCAAGCCCCTATTCCATCTCCCAGTTCCAAAAATCAATTTAATATATGGTCCCCGGGTAGGGGACGTATCAGATATTAAACTGATAAGAACAGATACTACACTTGATCTTAGCCAAAAGGCCGAGAAGCGATGCCTGACAACTCACGCAGGAAACATACTGATTCTATGCCGAGTCCTCCTTACTCAGGGGTTGCATTGCAACATTTCCCCATCAAAGCCTGACCTACAATCGTCTACTGCTACTAAATCTTTGGAAAACAACCAGTCGAATTGTGAAACCTTGAGTTCAAGCGATGAAAGGCTGATTAAGATTCTGGTTCATGTCGTTTGATCAACGACTCTGTGAAAAAATGGAGGGGCTTAAATCTGCAGGCCTAAAATTAAGGGGCTTAATTCTGCGGGCCTAAACCTACTGCCTGAGGGCCTGCAGTTCCATACGATTGACAATTTTATATACGTGTATATAAATGTGTATGTATATTCATTTTAGCTTTTCTCACACACAGTCCAACGAAGGCTTCCTGCAATATCAGAGGCTGCACTTTCAGAAACCATCACCAACTCTCCAGTTAGGTAAGTGGCAGAAATGAGCCCCCAAGCAGGTTTGCCAGGCTCAGTTTCAGGGCCCCAGTTTTAAATGTTTATTTCTCCAACCCAAATCCAAACCCCCAACCCTAAACCCCAAACCCTAACCCTGATTCTCCAAATTGCACTGCTCAAATTGAGGGCATATCAAAAGCGACTTGTTAGACCGACAGGCATTATAACCCAACTGTTGACTTTGCTGTGTGCAACCACAACAACACACATCTGAACCAACGAGAGATACAGTTTTTTGTTGTACAACTTTTCAGGGGAGAGCGCGAACGCAGTCCCCCACTACCAGAAATAATGCAGTCGAGATTCCCACATTTGGGGAATTCGCAAGGGTCAGCACAACCGGAGTGCAATGGCTGAGCCTCGCCCTGGGTGAACCACCTTCTTGATCATGGTATCTCCCCTGCCAGGTAAGTATGAGTTGCACATGTCATGGACAGGCGAGTCTTTCACAGACAAGCCACCATCACTGGTGGCGCTAACAAAGTATAAACTAACAAAACCATAGCTTGCTGAGGTGCTGTGACTTGGCATGAATTCAAGACTGTATAAAGTGTTACACACAAAGGCTTTAATAAAAGACTATTTAATTCAAAGTAAAAGATTATTTTATTTCCCATTGTTGCAGTGCATGATCTGCCCCCATACATTACAGCATTTCTACATCAAAGCCTGACCTACAACCGTCTATTGCGACTAAACCTTTGAAAAACAACCAGTCGAACTGTAAAACCTTGAGTTCAAGTGAAGAAAGGCTGAAGTAGATTCAGGCAAACGTCATTTGATCAGCAACTGAGATTTCCGAGAGGCAAAAGGGGTTCTCATCCCTCTCAAAAAGGGAAGCACCTCCCGTTTCTTTGTCTGATGCAAGAAGGCGACAGTCTAAACTTACACTGCCGCCTACTAGTCTGAGGGTACGAAGACTACTATTTCTCTAAACTGTGCAGCTCAGCTACTATGGGCACCTCATGAAAACCCTGTCAGAGATTGTACGCATTGCTTTGACTTGGACAGTAGAGGGGGGTGCACCATTCCTGGAGATGCTGCAATACCAGGTTGATGCGTGGAGTGGACGGAGCAAGCCCCTATTCCATCTCCCAGTTCCAAAAATCAATTTAATATATGGTCCCCGGGTAGGGGACGTATCAGATATTAAACTGATAAGAACAGATACTACACTTGATCTTAGCCAAAAGGCCGAGAAGCGATGCCTGACAACTCACGCAGGAAACATACTGATTCTATGCCGAGTCCTCCTTACTCAGGGGTTGCATTGCAACATTTCCCCATCAAAGCCTGACCTACAATCGTCTACTGCTACTAAACCTTTGGAAAACAACCAGTCGAATTGTGAAACCTTGAGTTCAAGCGATGAAAGGCTGATTAAGATTCTGGTTCATGTCGTTTGATCAACGACTCTGTGAAAAAATGGAGGGGCTTAAATCTGCAGGCCTAAAATTAAGGGGCTTAATTCTGCGGGCCTAAACCTACTGCCTGAGGGCCTGCAGTTCCATACGATTGACAATTTTATATACGTGTATATAAATGTGTATGTATATTCATTTTAGCTTTTCTCACACACAGTCCAACGAAGGCTTCCTGCAATATCAGAGGCTGCACTTTCAGAAACCATCACCAACTCTCCAGTTAGGTAAGTGGCAGAAATGAGCCCCCAAGCAGGTTTGCCAGGCTCAGTTTCAGGGCCCCAGTTTTAAATGTTTATTTCTCCAACCCAAATCCAAACCCCCAACCCTAAACCCCAAACCCTAACCCTGATTCTCCAAATTGCACTGCTCAAATTGAGGGCATATCAAAAGCGACTTGTTAGACCGACAGGCATTAAACCCAACTGTTGACTTTGCTGTGTGCAACCACAACAACACACATCTGAACCAACGAGAGATACAGTTTTTTGTTGTACAACTTTTCAGGGGAGAGCGCGAACGCAGTCCCCCACTACCAGAAATAATGCAGTCGAGATTCCCACATTTGGGGAATTCGCAAGGGTCAGCACAACCGGAGTGCAATGGCTGAGCCTCGCCCTGGGTGAACCACCTTCTTGATCATGGTATCTCCCCTGCCAGGTAAGTATGAGTTGCACATGTCATGGACAGGCGAGTCTTTCACAGACAAGCCACCATCACTGGTGGCGCTAACAAAGTATAAACTAACAAAACCATAGCTTGCTGAGGTGCTGTGACTTGGCATGAATTCAAGACTGTATAAAGTGTTACACACAAAGGCTTTAATAAAAGACTATTTAATTCAAAGTAAAAGATTATTTTATTTCCCATTGTTGCAGTGCATGATCTGCCCCCATACATTACAGCATTTCTACATCAAAGCCTGACCTACAACCGTCTATTGCGACTAAACCTTTGAAAAACAACCAGTCGAACTGTAAAACCTTGAGTTCAAGTGAAGAAAGGCTGAAGTAGATTCAGGCAAACGTCATTTGATCAGCAACTGAGATTTCCGAGAGGCAAAAGGGGTTCTCATCCCTCTCAAAAAGGGAAGCACCTCCCGTTTCTTTGTCTGATGCAAGAAGGCGACAGTCTAAACTTACACTGCCGCCTACTAGTCTGAGGGTACGAAGACTACTATTTCTCTAAACTGTGCAGCTCAGCTACTATGGGCACCTCATGAAAACCCTGTCAGAGATTGTACGCATTGCTTTGACTTGGACAGTAGAGGGGGGTGCACCATTCCTGGAGATGCTGCAATACCAGGTTGATGCGTGGAGTGGACGGAGCAAGCCCCTATTCCATCTCCCAGTTCCAAAAATCAATTTAATATATGGTCCCCGGGTAGGGGACGTATCAGATATTAAACTGATAAGAACAGATACTACACTTGATCTTAGCCAAAAGGCCGAGAAGCGATGCCTGACAACTCACGCAGGAAACATACTGATTCTATGCCGAGTCCTCCTTACTCAGGGGTTGCATTGCAACATTTCCCCATCAAAGCCTGACCTACAATCGTCTACTGCTACTAAACCTTTGGAAAACAACCAGTCGAATTGTGAAACCTTGAGTTCAAGCGATGAAAGGCTGATTAAGATTCTGGTTCATGTCGTTTGATCAACGACTCTGTGAAAAAATGGAGGGGCTTAAATCTGCAGGCCTAAAATTAAGGGGCTTAATTCTGCGGGCCTAAACCTACTGCCTGAGGGCCTGCAGTTCCATACGATTGACAATTTTATATACGTGTATATAAATGTGTATGTATATTCATTTTAGCTTTTCTCACACACAGTCCAACGAAGGCTTCCTGCAATATCAGAGGCTGCACTTTCAGAAACCATCACCAACTCTCCAGTTAGGTAAGTGGCAGAAATGAGCCCCCAAGCAGGTTTGCCAGGCTCAGTTTCAGGGCCCCAGTTTTAAATGTTTATTTCTCCAACCCAAATCCAAACCCCCAACCCTAAACCCCAAACCCTAACCCTGATTCTCCAAATTGCACTGCTCAAATTGAGGGCATATCAAAAGCGACTTGTTAGACCGACAGGCATTAAACCCAACTGTTGACTTTGCTGTGTGCAACCACAACAACACACATCTGAACCAACGAGAGATACAGTTTTTTGTTGTACAACTTTTCAGGGGAGAGCGCGAACGCAGTCCCCCACTACCAGAAATAATGCAGTCGAGATTCCCACATTTGGGGAATTCGCAAGGGTCAGCACAACCGGAGTGCAATGGCTGAGCCTCGCCCTGGGTGAACCACCTTCTTGATCATGGTATCTCCCCTGCCAGGTAAGTATGAGTTGCACATGTCATGGACAGGCGAGTCTTTCACAGACAAGCCACCATCACTGGTGGCGCTAACAAAGTATAAACTAACAAAACCATAGCTTGCTGAGGTGCTGTGACTTGGCATGAATTCAAGACTGTATAAAGTGTTACACACAAAGGCTTTAATAAAAGACTATTTAATTCAAAGTAAAAGATTATTTTATTTCCCATTGTTGCAGTGCATGATCTGCCCCCATACATTACAGCATTTCTACATCAAAGCCTGACCTACAACCGTCTATTGCGACTAAACCTTTGAAAAACAACCAGTCGAACTGTAAAACCTTGAGTTCAAGTGAAGAAAGGCTGAAGTAGATTCAGGCAAACGTCATTTGATCAGCAACTGAGATTTCCGAGAGGCAAAAGGGGTTCTCATCCCTCTCAAAAAGGGAAGCACCTCCCGTTTCTTTGTCTGATGCAAGAAGGCGACAGTCTAAACTTACACTGCCGCCTACTAGTCTGAGGGTACGAAGACTACTATTTCTCTAAACTGTGCAGCTCAGCTACTATGGGCACCTCATGAAAACCCTGTCAGAGATTGTACGCATTGCTTTGACTTGGACAGTAGAGGGGGGTGCACCATTCCTGGAGATGCTGCAATACCAGGTTGATGCGTGGAGTGGACGGAGCAAGCCCCTATTCCATCTCCCAGTTCCAAAAATCAATTTAATATATGGTCCCCGGGTAGGGGACGTATCAGATATTAAACTGATAAGAACAGATACTACACTTGATCTTAGCCAAAAGGCCGAGAAGCGATGCCTGACAACTCACGCAGGAAACATACTGATTCTATGCCGAGTCCTCCTTACTCAGGGGTTGCATTGCAACATTTCCCCATCAAAGCCTGACCTACAATCGTCTACTGCTACTAAACCTTTGGAAAACAACCAGTCGAATTGTGAAACCTTGAGTTCAAGCGATGAAAGGCTGATTAAGATTCTGGTTCATGTCGTTTGATCAACGACTCTGTGAAAAAATGGAGGGGCTTAAATCTGCAGGCCTAAAATTAAGGGGCTTAATTCTGCGGGCCTAAACCTACTGCCTGAGGGCCTGCAGTTCCATACGATTGACAATTTTATATACGTGTATATAAATGTGTATGTATATTCATTTTAGCTTTTCTCACACACAGTCCAACGAAGGCTTCCTGCAATATCAGAGGCTGCACTTTCAGAAACCATCACCAACTCTCCAGTTAGGTAAGTGGCAGAAATGAGCCCCCAAGCAGGTTTGCCAGGCTCAGTTTCAGGGCCCCAGTTTTAAATGTTTATTTCTCCAACCCAAATCCAAACCCCCAACCCTAAACCCCAAACCCTAACCCTGATTCTCCAAATTGCACTGCTCAAATTGAGGGCATATCAAAAGCGACTTGTTAGACCGACAGGCATTAAACCCAACTGTTGACTTTGCTGTGTGCAACCACAACAACACACATCTGAACCAACGAGAGATACAGTTTTTTGTTGTACAACTTTTCAGGGGAGAGCGCGAACGCAGTCCCCCACTACCAGAAATAATGCAGTCGAGATTCCCACATTTGGGGAATTCGCAAGGGTCAGCACAACCGGAGTGCAATGGCTGAGCCTCGCCCTGGGTGAACCACCTTCTTGATCATGGTATCTCCCCTGCCAGGTAAGTATGAGTTGCACATGTCATGGACAGGCGAGTCTTTCACAGACAAGCCACCATCACTGGTGGCGCTAACAAAGTATAAACTAACAAAACCATAGCTTGCTGAGGTGCTGTGACTTGGCATGAATTCAAGACTGTATAAAGTGTTACACACAAAGGCTTTAATAAAAGACTATTTAATTCAAAGTAAAAGATTATTTTATTTCCCATTGTTGCAGTGCATGATCTGCCCCCATACATTACAGCATTTCTACATCAAAGCCTGACCTACAACCGTCTATTGCGACTAAACCTTTGAAAAACAACCAGTCGAACTGTAAAACCTTGAGTTCAAGTGAAGAAAGGCTGAAGTAGATTCAGGCAAACGTCATTTGATCAGCAACTGAGATTTCCGAGAGGCAAAAGGGGTTCTCATCCCTCTCAAAAAGGGAAGCACCTCCCGTTTCTTTGTCTGATGCAAGAAGGCGACAGTCTAAACTTACACTGCCGCCTACTAGTCTGAGGGTACGAAGACTACTATTTCTCTAAACTGTGCAGCTCAGCTACTATGGGCACCCCATGAAAACCCTGTCAGAGATTGTACGCATTGCTTTGACTTGGACAGTAGAGGGGGGTGCACCATTCCTGGAGATGCTGCAATACCAGGTTGATGCGTGGAGTGGACGGAGCAAGCCCCTATTCCATCTCCCAGTTCCAAAAATCAATTTAATATATGGTCCCCGGGTAGGGGACGTATCAGATATTAAACTGATAAGAACAGATACTACACTTGATCTTAGCCAAAAGGCCGAGAAGCGATGCCTGACAACTCACGCAGGAAACATACTGATTCTATGCCGAGTCCTCCTTACTCAGGGGTTGCATTGCAACATTTCCCCATCAAAGCCTGACCTACAATCGTCTACTGCTACTAAATCTTTGGAAAACAACCAGTCGAATTGTGAAACCTTGAGTTCAAGCGATGAAAGGCTGATTAAGATTCTGGTTCATGTCGTTTGATCAACGACTCTGTGAAAAAATGGAGGGGCTTAAATCTGCAGGCCTAAAATTAAGGGGCTTAATTCTGCGGGCCTAAACCTACTGCCTGAGGGCCTGCAGTTCCATACGATTGACAATTTTATATACGTGTATATAAATGTGTATGTATATTCATTTTAGCTTTTCTCACACACAGTCCAACGAAGGCTTCCTGCAATATCAGAGGCTGCACTTTCAGAAACCATCACCAACTCTCCAGTTAGGTAAGTGGCAGAAATGAGCCCCCAAGCAGGTTTGCCAGGCTCAGTTTCAGGGCCCCAGTTTTAAATGTTTATTTCTCCAACCCAAATCCAAACCCCCAACCCTAAACCCCAAACCCTAACCCTGATTCTCCAAATTGCACTGCTCAAATTGAGGGCATATCAAAAGCGACTTGTTAGACCGACAGGCATTATAACCCAACTGTTGACTTTGCTGTGTGCAACCACAACAACACACATCTGAACCAACGAGAGATACAGTTTTTTGTTGTACAACTTTTCAGGGGAGAGCGCGAACGCAGTCCCCCACTACCAGAAATAATGCAGTCGAGATTCCCACATTTGGGGAATTCGCAAGGGTCAGCACAACCGGAGTGCAATGGCTGAGCCTCGCCCTGGGTGAACCACCTTCTTGATCATGGTATCTCCCCTGCCAGGTAAGTATGAGTTGCACATGTCATGGACAGGCGAGTCTTTCACAGACAAGCCACCATCACTGGTGGCGCTAACAAAGTATAAACTAACAAAACCATAGCTTGCTGAGGTGCTGTGACTTGGCATGAATTCAAGACTGTATAAAGTGTTACACACAAAGGCTTTAATAAAAGACTATTTAATTCAAAGTAAAAGATTATTTTATTTCCCATTGTTGCAGTGCATGATCTGCCCCCATACATTACAGCATTTCTACATCAAAGCCTGACCTACAACCGTCTATTGCGACTAAACCTTTGAAAAACAACCAGTCGAACTGTAAAACCTTGAGTTCAAGTGAAGAAAGGCTGAAGTAGATTCAGGCAAACGTCATTTGATCAGCAACTGAGATTTCCGAGAGGCAAAAGGGGTTCTCATCCCTCTCAAAAAGGGAAGCACCTCCCGTTTCTTTGTCTGATGCAAGAAGGCGACAGTCTAAACTTACACTGCCGCCTACTAGTCTGAGGGTACGAAGACTACTATTTCTCTAAACTGTGCAGCTCAGCTACTATGGGCACCTCATGAAAACCCTGTCAGAGATTGTACGCATTGCTTTGACTTGGACAGTAGAGGGGGGTGCACCATTCCTGGAGATGCTGCAATACCAGGTTGATGCGTGGAGTGGACGGAGCAAGCCCCTATTCCATCTCCCAGTTCCAAAAATCAATTTAATATATGGTCCCCGGGTAGGGGACGTATCAGATATTAAACTGATAAGAACAGATACTACACTTGATCTTAGCCAAAAGGCCGAGAAGCGATGCCTGACAACTCACGCAGGAAACATACTGATTCTATGCCGAGTCCTCCTTACTCAGGGGTTGCATTGCAACATTTCCCCATCAAAGCCTGACCTACAATCGTCTACTGCTACTAAACCTTTGGAAAACAACCAGTCGAATTGTGAAACCTTGAGTTCAAGCGATGAAAGGCTGATTAAGATTCTGGTTCATGTCGTTTGATCAACGACTCTGTGAAAAAATGGAGGGGCTTAAATCTGCAGGCCTAAAATTAAGGGGCTTAATTCTGCGGGCCTAAACCTACTGCCTGAGGGCCTGCAGTTCCATACGATTGACAATTTTATATACGTGTATATAAATGTGTATGTATATTCATTTTAGCTTTTCTCACACACAGTCCAACGAAGGCTTCCTGCAATATCAGAGGCTGCACTTTCAGAAACCATCACCAACTCTCCAGTTAGGTAAGTGGCAGAAATGAGCCCCCAAGCAGGTTTGCCAGGCTCAGTTTCAGGGCCCCAGTTTTAAATGTTTATTTCTCCAACCCAAATCCAAACCCCCAACCCTAAACCCCAAACCCTAACCCTGATTCTCCAAATTGCACTGCTCAAATTGAGGGCATATCAAAAGCGACTTGTTAGACCGACAGGCATTAAACCCAACTGTTGACTTTGCTGTGTGCAACCACAACAACACACATCTGAACCAACGAGAGATACAGTTTTTTGTTGTACAACTTTTCAGGGGAGAGCGCGAACGCAGTCCCCCACTACCAGAAATAATGCAGTCGAGATTCCCACATTTGGGGAATTCGCAAGGGTCAGCACAACCGGAGTGCAATGGCTGAGCCTCGCCCTGGGTGAACCACCTTCTTGATCATGGTATCTCCCCTGCCAGGTAAGTATGAGTTGCACATGTCATGGACAGGCGAGTCTTTCACAGACAAGCCACCATCACTGGTGGCGCTAACAAAGTATAAACTAACAAAACCATAGCTTGCTGAGGTGCTGTGACTTGGCATGAATGCAAGACTGTATAAAGTGTTACACACAAAGGCTTTAATAAAAGACTATTTAATTCAAAGTAAAAGATTATTTTATTTCCCATTGTTGCAGTGCATGATCTGCCCCCATACATTACAGCATTTCTACATCAAAGCCTGACCTACAACCGTCTATTGCGACTAAACCTTTGAAAAACAACCAGTCGAACTGTAAAACCTTGAGTTCAAGTGAAGAAAGGCTGAAGTAGATTCAGGCAAACGTCATTTGATCAGCAACTGAGATTTCCGAGAGGCAAAAGGGGTTCTCATCCCTCTCAAAAAGGGAAGCACCTCCCGTTTCTTTGTCTGATGCAAGAAGGCGACAGTCTAAACTTACACTGCCGCCTACTAGTCTGAGGGTACGAAGACTACTATTTCTCTAAACTGTGCAGCTCAGCTACTATGGGCACCTCATGAAAACCCTGTCAGAGATTGTACGCATTGCTTTGACTTGGACAGTAGAGGGGGGTGCACCATTCCTGGAGATGCTGCACTACCAGGTTGATGCGTGGAGTGGACGGAGCAAGCCCCTATTCCATCTCCCAGTTCCAAAAATCAATTTAATATATGGTCCCCGGGTAGGGGACGTATCAGATATTACACTGATAAGAACAGATACTACACTTGATCTTAGCCAAAAGGCCGAGAAGCGATGCCTGACAACTCACGCAGGAAACATACTGATTCTATGCCGAGTCCTCCTTACTCAGGGGTTGCATTGCAACATTTCCCCATCAAAGCCTGACCTACAATCGTCTACTGCTACTAAATCTTTGGAAAACAACCAGTCGAATTGTGAAACCTTGAGTTCAAGCGATGAAAGGCTGATTAAGATTCTGGTTCATGTCGTTTGATCAACGACTCTGTGAAAAAATGGAGGGGCTTAAATCTGCAGGCCTAAAATTAAGGGGCTTAATTCTGCGGGCCTAAACCTACTGCCTGAGGGCCTGCAGTTCCATACGATTGACAATTTTATATACGTGTATATAAATGTGTATGTATATTCATTTTAGCTTTTCTCACACACAGTCCAACGAAGGCTTCCTGCAATATCAGAGGCTGCACTTTCAGAAACCATCACCAACTCTCCAGTTAGGTAAGTGGCAGAAATGAGCCCCCAAGCAGGTTTGCCAGGCTCAGTTTCAGGGCCCCAGTTTTAAATGTTTATTTCTCCAACCCAAATCCAAACCCCCAACCCTAAACCCCAAACCCTAACCCCGATTCTCCAAATTGCACTGCTCAAATTGAGGGCATATCAAAAGCGACTTGTTAGACCGACAGGCATTAAACCCAACTGTTGACTTTGCTGTGTGCAACCACAACAACACACATCTGAACCAACGAGAGATACAGTTTTTTGTTGTACAACTTTTCAGGGGAGAGCGCGAACGCAGTCCCCCACTACCAGAAATAATGCAGTCGAGATTCCCACATTTGGGGAATTCGCAAGGGTCAGCACAACCGGAGTGCAATGGCTGAGCCTCGCCCTGGGTGAACCACCTTCTTGATCATGGTATCTCCCCTGCCAGGTAAGTATGAGTTGCACATGTCATGGACAGGTGAGTCTTTCACAGACAAGCCACCATCACTGGTGGCGCTAACAAAGTATAAACTAACAAAACCATAGCTTGCTGAGGTGCTGTGACTTGGCATGAATTCAAGACTGTATAAAGTGTTACACACAAAGGCTTTAATAAAAGACTATTTAATTCAAAGTAAAAGATTATTTTATTTCCCATTGTTGCAGTGCATGATCTGCCCCCATACATTACAGCATTTCTACATCAAAGCCTGACCTACAACCGTCTATTGCGACTAAACCTTTGAAAAACAACCAGTCGAACTGTAAAACCTTGAGTTCAAGTGAAGAAAGGCTGAAGTAGATTCAGGCAAACGTCATTTGATCAGCAACTGAGATTTCCGAGAGGCAAAAGGGGTTCTCATCCCTCTCAAAAAGGGAAGCACCTCCCGTTTCTTTGTCTGATGCAAGAAGGCGACAGTCTAAACTTACACTGCCGCCTACTAGTCTGAGGGTACGAAGACTACTATTTCTCTAAACTGTGCAGCTCAGCTACTATGGGCACCTCATGAAAACCCTGTCAGAGATTGTACGCATTGCTTTGACTTGGACAGTAGAGGGGGGTGCACCATTCCTGGAGATGCTGCAATACCAGGTTGATGCGTGGAGTGGACGGAGCAAGCCCCTATTCCATCTCCCAGTTCCAAAAATCAATTTAATATATGGTCCCTGGGTAGGGGACGTATCAGATATTAAACTGATAAGAACAGATACTACACTTGATCTTAGCCAAAAGGCCGAGAAGCGATGCCTGACAACTCACGCAGGAAACATACTGATTCTATGCCGAGTCCTCCTTACTCAGGGGTTGCATTGCAACATTTCCCCATCAAAGCCTGACCTACAATCGTCTACTGCTACTAAACCTTTGGAAAACAACCAGTCGAATTGTGAAACCTTGAGTTCAAGCGATGAAAGGCTGATTAAGATTCTGGTTCATGTCGTTTGATCAACGACTCTGTGAAAAAATGGAGGGGCTTAAATCTGCAGGCCTAAAATTAAGGGGCTTAATTCTGCGGGCCTAAACCTACTGCCTGAGGGCCTGCAGTTCCATACGATTGACAATTTTATATACGTGTATATAAATGTGTATGTATATTCATTTTAGCTTTTCTCACACACAGTCCAACGAAGGCTTCCTGCAATATCAGAGGCTGCACTTTCAGAAACCATCACCAACTCTCCAGTTAGGTAAGTGGCAGAAATGAGCCCCCAAGCAGGTTTGCCAGGCTCAGTTTCAGGGCCCCAGTTTTAAATGTTTATTTCTCCAACCCAAATCCAAACCCCCAACCCTAAACCCCAAACCCTAACCCCGATTCTCCAAATTGCACTGCTCAAATTGAGGGCATATCAAAAGCGACTTGTTAGACCGACAGGCATTAAACCCAACTGTTGACTTTGCTGTGTGCAACCACAACAACACACATCTGAACCAACGAGAGATACAGTTTTTTGTTGTACAACTTTTCAGGGGAGAGCGCGAACGCAGTCCCCCACTACCAGAAATAATGCAGTCGAGATTCCCACATTTGGGGAATTCGCAAGGGTCAGCACAACCGGAGTGCAATGGCTGAGCCTCGCCCTGGGTGAACCACCTTCTTGATCATGGTATCTCCCCTGCCAGGTAAGTATGAGTTGCACATGTCATGGACAGGTGAGTCTTTCACAGACAAGCCACCATCACTGGTGGCGCTAACAAAGTATAAACTAACAAAACCATAGCTTGCTGAGGTGCTGTGACTTGGCATGAATTCAAGACTGTATAAAGTGTTACACACAAAGGCTTTAATAAAAGACTATTTAATTCAAAGTAAAAGATTATTTTATTTCCCATTGTTGCAGTGCATGATCTGCCCCCATACATTACAGCATTTCTACATCAAAGCCTGACCTACAACCGTCTATTGCGACTAAACCTTTGAAAAACAACCAGTCGAACTGTAAAACCTTGAGTTCAAGTGAAGAAAGGCTGAAGTAGATTCAGGCAAACGTCATTTGATCAGCAACTGAGATTTCCGAGAGGCAAAAGGGGTTCTCATCCCTCTCAAAAAGGGAAGCACCTCCCGTTTCTTTGTCTGATGCAAGAAGGCGACAGTCTAAACTTACACTGCCGCCTACTAGTCTGAGGGTACGAAGACTACTATTTCTCTAAACTGTGCAGCTCAGCTACTATGGGCACCTCATGAAAACCCTGTCAGAGATTGTACGCATTGCTTTGACTTGGACAGTAGAGGGGGGTGCACCATTCCTGGAGATGCTGCAATACCAGGTTGATGCGTGGAGTGGACGGAGCAAGCCCCTATTCCATCTCCCAGTTCCAAAAATCAATTTAATATATGGTCCCTGGGTAGGGGACGTATCAGATATTAAACTGATAAGAACAGATACTACACTTGATCTTAGCCAAAAGGCCGAGAAGCGATGCCTGACAACTCACGCAGGAAACATACTGATTCTATGCCGAGTCCTCCTTACTCAGGGGTTGCATTGCAACATTTCCCCATCAAAGCCTGACCTACAATCGTCTACTGCTACTAAACCTTTGGAAAACAACCAGTCGAATTGTGAAACCTTGAGTTCAAGCGATGAAAGGCTGATTAAGATTCTGGTTCATGTCGTTTGATCAACGACTCTGTGAAAAAATGGAGGGGCTTAAATCTGCAGGCCTAAAATTAAGGGGCTTAATTCTGCGGGCCTAAACCTACTGCCTGAGGGCCTGCAGTTCCATACGATTGACAATTTTATATACGTGTATATAAATGTGTATGTATATTCATTTTAGCTTTTCTCACACACAGTCCAACGAAGGCTTCCTGCAATATCAGAGGCTGCACTTTCAGAAACCATCACCAACTCTCCAGTTAGGTAAGTGGCAGAAATGAGCCCCCAAGCAGGTTTGCCAGGCTCAGTTTCAGGGCCCCAGTTTTAAATGTTTATTTCTCCAACCCAAATCCAAACCCCCAACCCTAAACCCCAAACCCTAACCCTGATTCTCCAAATTGCACTGCTCAAATTGAGGGCATATCAAAAGCGACTTGTTAGACCGACAGGCATTAAACCCAACTGTTGACTTTGCTGTGTGCAACCACAACAACACACATCTGAACCAACGAGAGATACAGTTTTTTGTTGTACAACTTTTCAGGGGAGAGCGCGAACGCAGTCCCCCACTACCAGAAATAATGCAGTCGAGATTCCCACATTTGGGGAATTCGCAAGGGTCAGCACAACCGGAGTGCAATGGCTGAGCCTCGCCCTGGGTGAACCACCTTCTTGATCATGGTATCTCCCCTGCCAGGTAAGTATGAGTTGCACATGTCATGGACAGGCGAGTCTTTCACAGACAAGCCACCATCACTGGTGGCGCTAACAAAGTATAAACTAACAAAACCATAGCTTGCTGAGGTGCTGTGACTTGGCATGAATTCAAGACTGTATAAAGTGTTACACACAAAGGCTTTAATAAAAGACTATTTAATTCAAAGTAAAAGATTATTTTATTTCCCATTGTTGCAGTGCATGATCTGCCCCCATACATTACAGCATTTCTACATCAAAGCCTGACCTACAACCGTCTATTGCGACTAAACCTTTGAAAAACAACCAGTCGAACTGTAAAACCTTGAGTTCAAGTGAAGAAAGGCTGAAGTAGATTCAGGCAAACGTCATTTGATCAGCAACTGAGATTTCCGAGAGGCAAAAGGGGTTCTCATCCCTCTCAAAAAGGGAAGCACCTCCCGTTTCTTTGTCTGATGCAAGAAGGCGACAGTCTAAACTTACACTGCCGCCTACTAGTCTGAGGGTACGAAGACTACTATTTCTCTAAACTGTGCAGCTCAGCTACTATGGGCACCTCATGAAAACCCTGTCAGAGATTGTACGCATTGCTTTGACTTGGACAGTAGAGGGGGGTGCACCATTCCTGGAGATGCTGCAATACCAGGTTGATGCGTGGAGTGGACGGAGCAAGCCCCTATTCCATCTCCCAGTTCCAAAAATCAATTTAATATATGGTCCCCGGGTAGGGGACGTATCAGATATTAAACTGATAAGAACAGATACTACACTTGATCTTAGCCAAAAGGCCGAGAAGCGATGCCTGACAACTCACGCAGGAAACATACTGATTCTATGCCGAGTCCTCCTTACTCAGGGGTTGCATTGCAACATTTCCCCATCAAAGCCTGACCTACAATCGTCTACTGCTACTAAATCTTTGGAAAACAACCAGTCGAATTGTGAAACCTTGAGTTCAAGCGATGAAAGGCTGATTAAGATTCTGGTTCATGTCGTTTGATCAACGACTCTGTGAAAAAATGGAGGGGCTTAAATCTGCAGGCCTAAAATTAAGGGGCTTAATTCTGCGGGCCTAAACCTACTGCCTGAGGGCCTGCAGTTCCATACGATTGACAATTTTATATACGTGTATATAAATGTGTATGTATATTCATTTTAGCTTTTCTCACACACAGTCCAACGAAGGCTTCCTGCAATATCAGAGGCTGCACTTTCAGAAACCATCACCAACTCTCCAGTTAGGTAAGTGGCAGAAATGAGCCCCCAAGCAGGTTTGCCAGGCTCAGTTTCAGGGCCCCAGTTTTAAATGTTTATTTCTCCAACCCAAATCCAAACCCCCAACCCTAAACCCCAAACCCTAACCCTGATTCTCCAAATTGCACTGCTCAAATTGAGGGCATATCAAAAGCGACTTGTTAGACCGACAGGCATTAAACCCAACTGTTGACTTTGCTGTGTGCAACCACAACAACACACATCTGAACCAACGAGAGATACAGTTTTTTGTTGTACAACTTTTCAGGGGAGAGCGCGAACGCAGTCCCCCACTACCAGAAATAATGCAGTCGAGATTCCCACATTTGGGGAATTCGCAAGGGTCAGCACAACCGGAGTGCAATGGCTGAGCCTCGCCCTGGGTGAACCACCTTCTTGATCATGGTATCTCCCCTGCCAGGTAAGTATGAGTTGCACATGTCATGGACAGGCGAGTCTTTCACAGACAAGCCACCATCACTGGTGGCGCTAACAAAGTATAAACTAACAAAACCATAGCTTGCTGAGGTGCTGTGACTTGGCATGAATTCAAGACTGTATAAAGTGTTACACACAAAGGCTTTAATAAAAGACTATTTAATTCAAAGTAAAAGATTATTTTATTTCCCATTGTTGCAGTGCATGATCTGCCCCCATACATTACAGCATTTCTACATCAAAGCCTGACCTACAACCGTCTATTGCGACTAAACCTTTGAAAAACAACCAGTCGAACTGTAAAACCTTGAGTTCAAGTGAAGAAAGGCTGAAGTAGATTCAGGCAAACGTCATTTGATCAGCAACTGAGATTTCCGAGAGGAAAAAGGGGTTCTCATCCCTCTCAAAAAGGGAAGCACCTCCCGTTTCTTTGTCTGATGCAAGAAGGCGACAGTCTAAACTTACACTGCCGCCTACTAGTCTGAGGGTACGAAGACTACTATTTCTCTAAACTGTGCAGCTCAGCTACTATGGGCACCTCATGAAAACCCTGTCAGAGATTGTACGCATTGCTTTGACTTGGACAGTAGAGGGGGGTGCACCATTCCTGGAGATGCTGCAATACCAGGTTGATGCGTGGAGTGGACGGAGCAAGCCCCTATTCCATCTCCCAGTTCCAAAAATCAATTTAATATATGGTCCCCGGGTAGGGGACGTATCAGATATTAAACTGATAAGAACAGATACTACACTTGATCTTAGCCAAAAGGCCGAGAAGCGATGCCTGACAACTCACGCAGGAAACATACTGATTCTATGCCGAGTCCTCCTTACTCAGGGGTTGCATTGCAACATTTCCCCATCAAAGCCTGACCTACAATCGTCTACTGCTACTAAACCTTTGGAAAACAACCAGTCGAATTGTGAAACCTTGAGTTCAAGCGATGAAAGGCTGATTAAGATTCTGGTTCATGTCGTTTGATCAACGACTCTGTGAAAAAATGGAGGGGCTTAAATCTGCAGGCCTAAAATTAAGGGGCTTAATTCTGCGGGCCTAAACCTACTGCCTGAGGGCCTGCAGTTCCATACGATTGACAATTTTATATACGTGTATATAAATGTGTATGTATATTCATTTTAGCTTTTCTCACACACAGTCCAACGAAGGCTTCCTGCAATATCAGAGGCTGCACTTTCAGAAACCATCACCAACTCTCCAGTTAGGTAAGTGGCAGAAATGAGCCCCCAAGCAGGTTTGCCAGGCTCAGTTTCAGGGCCCCAGTTTTAAATGTTTATTTCTCCAACCCAAATCCAAACCCCCAACCCTAAACCCCAAACCCTAACCCCGATTCTCCAAATTGCACTGCTCAAATTGAGGGCATATCAAAAGCGACTTGTTAGACCGACAGGCATTAAACCCAACTGTTGACTTTGCTGTGTGCAACCACAACAACACACATCTGAACCAACGAGAGATACAGTTTTTTGTTGTACAACTTTTCAGGGGAGAGCGCGAACGCAGTCCCCCACTACCAGAAATAATGCAGTCGAGATTCCCACATTTGGGGAATTCGCAAGGGTCAGCACAACCGGAGTGCAATGGCTGAGCCTCGCCCTGGGTGAACCACCTTCTTGATCATGGTATCTCCCCTGCCAGGTAAGTATGAGTTGCACATGTCATGGACAGGCGAGTCTTTCACAGACAAGCCACCATCACTGGTGGCGCTAACAAAGTATAAACTAACAAAACCATAGCTTGCTGAGGTGCTGTGACTTGGCATGAATTCAAGACTGTATAAAGTGTTACACACAAAGGCTTTAATAAAAGACTATTTAATTCAAAGTAAAAGATTATTTTATTTCCCATTGTTGCAGTGCATGATCTGCCCCCATACATTACAGCATTTCTACATCAAAGCCTGACCTACAACCGTCTATTGCGACTAAACCTTTGAAAAACAACCAGTCGAACTGTAAAACCTTGAGTTCAAGTGAAGAAAGGCTGAAGTAGATTCAGGCAAACGTCATTTGATCAGCAACTGAGATTTCCGAGAGGCAAAAGGGGTTCTCATCCCTCTCAAAAAGGGAAGCACCTCCCGTTTCTTTGTCTGATGCAAGAAGGCGACAGTCTAAACTACACTGCCGCCTACTAGTCTGAGGGTAAGAAGACTACTATTTCTCTAAACTGTGCAGCTCAGCTACTATGGGCACCTCATGAAAACCCTGTCAGAGATTGTACGCATTGCTTTGACTTGGACAGTAGAGGGGGGTGCACCATTCCTGGAGATGCTGCAATACCAGGTTGATGCGTGGAGTGGACGGAGCAAGCCCCTATTCCATCTCCCAGTTCCAAAAATCAATTTAATATATGGTCCCCGGGTAGGGGACGTATCAGATATTAAACTGATAAGAACAGATACTACACTTGATCTTAGCCAAAAGGCCGAGAAGCGATGCCTGACAACTCACGCAGGAAACATACTGATTCTATGCCGAGTCCTCCTTACTCAGGGGTTGCATTGCAACATTTCCCCATCAAAGCCTGACCTACAATCGTCTACTGCTACTAAACCTTTGGAAAACAACCAGTCGAATTGTGAAACCTTGAGTTCAAGCGATGAAAGGCTGATTAAGATTCTGGTTCATGTCGTTTGATCAACGACTCTGTGAAAAAATGGAGGGGCTTAAATCTGCAGGCCTAAAATTAAGGGGCTTAATTCTGCGGGCCTAAACCTACTGCCTGAGGGCCTGCAGTTCCATACGATTGACAATTTTATATACGTGTATATAAATGTGTATGTATATTCATTTTAGCTTTTCTCACACACAGTCCAACGAAGGCTTCCTGCAATATCAGAGGCTGCACTTTCAGAAACCATCACCAACTCTCCAGTTAGGTAAGTGGCAGAAATGAGCCCCCAAGCAGGTTTGCCAGGCTCAGTTTCAGGGCCCCAGTTTTAAATGTTTATTTCTCCAACCCAAATCCAAACCCCCAACCCTAAACCCCAAACCCTAACCCCGATTCTCCAAATTGCACTGCTCAAATTGAGGGCATATCAAAAGCGACTTGTTAGACCGACAGGCATTAAACCCAACTGTTGACTTTGCTGTGTGCAACCACAACAACACACATCTGAACCAACGAGAGATACAGTTTTTTGTTGTACAACTTTTCAGGGGAGAGCGCGAACGCAGTCCCCCACTACCAGAAATAATGCAGTCGAGATTCCCACATTTGGGGAATTCGCAAGGGTCAGCACAACCGGAGTGCAATGGCTGAGCCTCGCCCTGGGTGAACCACCTTCTTGATCATGGTATCTCCCCTGCCAGGTAAGTATGAGTTGCACATGTCATGGACAGGTGAGTCTTTCACAGACAAGCCACCATCACTGGTGGCGCTAACAAAGTATAAACTAACAAAACCATAGCTTGCTGAGGTGCTGTGACTTGGCATGAATTCAAGACTGTATAAAGTGTTACACACAAAGGCTTTAATAAAAGACTATTTAATTCAAAGTAAAAGATTATTTTATTTCCCATTGTTGCAGTGCATGATCTGCCCCCATACATTACAGCATTTCTACATCAAAGCCTGACCTACAACCGTCTATTGCGACTAAACCTTTGAAAAACAACCAGTCGAACTGTAAAACCTTGAGTTCAAGTGAAGAAAGGCTGAAGTAGATTCAGGCAAACGTCATTTGATCAGCAACTGAGATTTCCGAGAGGCAAAAGGGGTTCTCATCCCTCTCAAAAAGGGAAGCACCTCCCGTTTCTTTGTCTGATGCAAGAAGGCGACAGTCTAAACTTACACTGCCGCCTACTAGTCTGAGGGTACGAAGACTACTATTTCTCTAAACTGTGCAGCTCAGCTACTATGGGCACCTCATGAAAACCCTGTCAGAGATTGTACGCATTGCTTTGACTTGGACAGTAGAGGGGGGTGCACCATTCCTGGAGATGCTGCAATACCAGGTTGATGCGTGGAGTGGACGGAGCAAGCCCCTATTCCATCTCCCAGTTCCAAAAATCAATTTAATATATGGTCCCTGGGTAGGGGACGTATCAGATATTAAACTGATAAGAACAGATACTACACTTGATCTTAGCCAAAAGGCCGAGAAGCGATGCCTGACAACTCACGCAGGAAACATACTGATTCTATGCCGAGTCCTCCTTACTCAGGGGTTGCATTGCAACATTTCCCCATCAAAGCCTGACCTACAATCGTCTACTGCTACTAAACCTTTGGAAAACAACCAGTCGAATTGTGAAACCTTGAGTTCAAGCGATGAAAGGCTGATTAAGATTCTGGTTCATGTCGTTTGATCAACGACTCTGTGAAAAAATGGAGGGGCTTAAATCTGCAGGCCTAAAATTAAGGGGCTTAATTCTGCGGGCCTAAACCTACTGCCTGAGGGCCTGCAGTTCCATACGATTGACAATTTTATATACGTGTATATAAATGTGTATGTATATTCATTTTAGCTTTTCTCACACACAGTCCAACGAAGGCTTCCTGCAATATCAGAGGCTGCACTTTCAGAAACCATCACCAACTCTCCAGTTAGGTAAGTGGCAGAAATGAGCCCCCAAGCAGGTTTGCCAGGCTCAGTTTCAGGGCCCCAGTTTTAAATGTTTATTTCTCCAACCCAAATCCAAACCCCCAACCCTAAACCCCAAACCCTAACCCTGATTCTCCAAATTGCACTGCTCAAATTGAGGGCATATCAAAAGCGACTTGTTAGACCGACAGGCATTAAACCCAACTGTTGACTTTGCTGTGTGCAACCACAACAACACACATCTGAACCAACGAGAGATACAGTTTTTTGTTGTACAACTTTTCAGGGGAGAGCGCGAACGCAGTCCCCCACTACCAGAAATAATGCAGTCGAGATTCCCACATTTGGGGAATTCGCAAGGGTCAGCACAACCGGAGTGCAATGGCTGAGCCTCGCCCTGGGTGAACCACCTTCTTGATCATGGTATCTCCCCTGCCAGGTAAGTATGAGTTGCACATGTCATGGACAGGCGAGTCTTTCACAGACAAGCCACCATCACTGGTGGCGCTAACAAAGTATAAACTAACAAAACCATAGCTTGCTGAGGTGCTGTGACTTGGCATGAATTCAAGACTGTATAAAGTGTTACACACAAAGGCTTTAATAAAAGACTATTTAATTCAAAGTAAAAGATTATTTTATTTCCCATTGTTGCAGTGCATGATCTGCCCCCATACATTACAGCATTTCTACATCAAAGCCTGACCTACAACCGTCTATTGCGACTAAACCTTTGAAAAACAACCAGTCGAACTGTAAAACCTTGAGTTCAAGTGAAGAAAGGCTGAAGTAGATTCAGGCAAACGTCATTTGATCAGCAACTGAGATTTCCGAGAGGCAAAAGGGGTTCTCATCCCTCTCAAAAAGGGAAGCACCTCCCGTTTCTTTGTCTGATGCAAGAAGGCGACAGTCTAAACTTACACTGCCGCCTACTAGTCTGAGGGTACGAAGACTACTATTTCTCTAAACTGTGCAGCTCAGCTACTATGGGCACCTCATGAAAACCCTGTCAGAGATTGTACGCATTGCTTTGACTTGGACAGTAGAGGGGGGTGCACCATTCCTGGAGATGCTGCACTACCAGGTTGATGCGTGGAGTGGACGGAGCAAGCCCCTATTCCATCTCCCAGTTCCAAAAATCAATTTAATATATGGTCCCCGGGTAGGGGACGTATCAGATATTACACTGATAAGAACAGATACTACACTTGATCTTAGCCAAAAGGCCGAGAAGCGATGCCTGACAACTCACGCAGGAAACATACTGATTCTATGCCGAGTCCTCCTTACTCAGGGGTTGCATTGCAACATTTCCCCATCAAAGCCTGACCTACAATCGTCTACTGCTACTAAATCTTTGGAAAACAACCAGTCGAATTGTGAAACCTTGAGTTCAAGCGATGAAAGGCTGATTAAGATTCTGGTTCATGTCGTTTGATCAACGACTCTGTGAAAAAATGGAGGGGCTTAAATCTGCAGGCCTAAAATTAAGGGGCTTAATTCTGCGGGCCTAAACCTACTGCCTGAGGGCCTGCAGTTCCATACGATTGACAATTTTATATACGTGTATATAAATGTGTATGTATATTCATTTTAGCTTTTCTCACACACAGTCCAACGAAGGCTTCCTGCAATATCAGAGGCTGCACTTTCAGAAACCATCACCAACTCTCCAGTTAGGTAAGTGGCAGAAATGAGCCCCCAAGCAGGTTTGCCAGGCTCAGTTTCAGGGCCCCAGTTTTAAATGTTTATTTCTCCAACCCAAATCCAAACCCCCAACCCTAAACCCTAACCCTGATTCTCCAAATTGCACTGCTCAAATTGAGGGCATATCAAAAGCGACTTGTTAGACCGACAGGCATTAAACCCAACTGTTGACTTTGCTGTGTGCAACCACAACAACACACATCTGAACCAACGAGAGATACAGTTTTTTGTTGTACAACTTTTCAGGGGAGAGCGCGAACGCAGTCCCCCACTACCAGAAATAATG
The DNA here is from genome assembly GCF_963457635.1 of Microchirus variegatus. NCBI lineage: Eukaryota > Metazoa > Chordata > Actinopteri > Pleuronectiformes > Soleidae > Microchirus > Microchirus variegatus. The sequence goes on from NC_139814.1 coordinate 2,478,152, forward strand.
CAGTCGAGATTCCCACATTTGGGGAATTCGCAAGGGTCAGCACAACCGGAGTGCAATGGCTGAGCCTCGCCCTGGGTGAACCACCTTCTTGATCATGGTATCTCCCCTGCCAGGTAAGTATGAGTTGCACATGTCATGGACAGGCGAGTCTTTCACAGACAAGCCACCATCACTGGTGGCGCTAACAAAGTATAAACTAACAAAACCATAGCTTGCTGAGGTGCTGTGACTTGGCATGAATGCAAGACTGTATAAAGTGTTACACACAAAGGCTTTAATAAAAGACTATTTAATTCAAAGTAAAAGATTATTTTATTTCCCATTGTTGCAGTGCATGATCTGCCCCCATACATTACAGCATTTCTACATCAAAGCCTGACCTACAACCGTCTATTGCGACTAAACCTTTGAAAAACAACCAGTCGAACTGTAAAACCTTGAGTTCAAGTGAAGAAAGGCTGAAGTAGATTCAGGCAAACGTCATTTGATCAGCAACTGAGATTTCCGAGAGGCAAAAGGGGTTCTCATCCCTCTCAAAAAGGGAAGCACCTCCCGTTTCTTTGTCTGATGCAAGAAGGCGACAGTCTAAACTTACACTGCCGCCTACTAGTCTGAGGGTACGAAGACTACTATTTCTCTAAACTGTGCAGCTCAGCTACTATGGGCACCTCATGAAAACCCTGTCAGAGATTGTACGCATTGCTTTGACTTGGACAGTAGAGGGGGGTGCACCATTCCTGGAGATGCTGCAATACCAGGTTGATGCGTGGAGTGGACGGAGCAAGCCCCTATTCCATCTCCCAGTTCCAAAAATCAATTTAATATATGGTCCCCGGGTAGGGGACGTATCAGATATTAAACTGATAAGAACAGATACTACACTTGATCTTAGCCAAAAGGCCGAGAAGCGATGCCTGACAACTCACGCAGGAAACATACTGATTCTATGCCGAGTCCTCCTTACTCAGGGGTTGCATTGCAACATTTCCCCATCAAAGCCTGACCTACAATCGTCTACTGCTACTAAACCTTTGGAAAACAACCAGTCGAATTGTGAAACCTTGAGTTCAAGCGATGAAAGGCTGATTAAGATTCTGGTTCATGTCGTTTGATCAACGACTCTGTGAAAAAATGGAGGGGCTTAAATCTGCAGGCCTAAAATTAAGGGGCTTAATTCTGCGGGCCTAAACCTACTGCCTGAGGGCCTGCAGTTCCATACGATTGACAATTTTATATACGTGTATATAAATGTGTATGTATATTCATTTTAGCTTTTCTCACACACAGTCCAACGAAGGCTTCCTGCAATATCAGAGGCTGCACTTTCAGAAACCATCACCAACTCTCCAGTTAGGTAAGTGGCAGAAATGAGCCCCCAAGCAGGTTTGCCAGGCTCAGTTTCAGGGCCCCAGTTTTAAATGTTTATTTCTCCAACCCAAATCCAAACCCCCAACCCTAAACCCCAAACCCTAACCCTGATTCTCCAAATTGCACTGCTCAAATTGAGGGCATATCAAAAGCGACTTGTTAGACCGACAGGCATTAAACCCAACTGTTGACTTTGCTGTGTGCAACCACAACAACACACATCTGAACCAACGAGAGATACAGTTTTTTGTTATACAACTTTTCAGGGGAGAGCGCGAACGCAGTCCCCCACTACCAGAAATAATGCAGTCGAGATTCCCACATTTGGGGAATTCGCAAGGGTCAGCACAACCGGAGTGCAATGGCTGAGCCTCGCCCTGGGTGAACCACCTTCTTGATCATGGTATCTCCCCTGCCAGGTAAGTATGAGTTGCACATGTCATGGACAGGCGAGTCTTTCACAGACAAGCCACCATCACTGGTGGCGCTAACAAAGTATAAACTAACAAAACCATGGCTTGCTGAGGTGCTGTGACTTGGCATGAATGCAAGACTGTATAAAGTGTTACACACAAAGGCTTTAATAAAAGACTATTTAATTCAAAGTAAAAGATTATTTTATTTCCCATTGTTGCAGTGCATGATCTGCCCCCATACATTACAGCATTTCTACATCAAAGCCTGACCTACAACCGTCTATTGCGACTAAACCTTTGAAAAACAACCAGTCGAACTGTAAAACCTTGAGTTCAAGTGAAGAAAGGCTGAAGTAGATTCAGGCAAACGTCATTTGATCAGCAACTGAGATTTCCGAGAGGCAAAAGGGGTTCTCATCCCTCTCAAAAAGGGAAGCACCTCCCGTTTCTTTGTCTGATGCAAGAAGGCGACAGTCTAAACTTACACTGCCGCCTACTAGTCTGAGGGTACGAAGACTACTATTTCTCTAAACTGTGCAGCTCAGCTACTATGGGCACCTCATGAAAACCCTGTCAGAGATTGTACGCATTGCTTTGACTTGGACAGTAGAGGGGGGTGCACCATTCCTGGAGATGCTGCAATACCAGGTTGATGCGTGGAGTGGACGGAGCAAGCCCCTATTCCATCTCCCAGTTCCAAAAATCAATTTAATATATGGTCCCCGGGTAGGGGACGTATCAGATATTAAACTGATAAGAACAGATACTACACTTGATCTTAGCCAAAAGGCCGAGAAGCGATGCCTGACAACTCACGCAGGAAACATACTGATTCTATGCCGAGTCCTCCTTACTCAGGGGTTGCATTGCAACATTTCCCCATCAAAGCCTGACCTACAATCGTCTACTGCTACTAAACCTTTGGAAAACAACCAGTCGAATTGTGAAACCTTGAGTTCAAGCGATGAAAGGCTGATTAAGATTCTGGTTCATGTCGTTTGATCAACGACTCTGTGAAAAAATGGAGGGGCTTAAATCTGCAGGCCTAAAATTAAGGGGCTTAATTCTGCGGGCCTAAACCTACTGCCTGAGGGCCTGCAGTTCCATACGATTGACAATTTTATATACGTGTATATAAATGTGTATGTATATTCATTTTAGCTTTTCTCACACACAGTCCAACGAAGGCTTCCTGCAATATCAGAGGCTGCACTTTCAGAAACCATCACCAACTCTCCAGTTAGGTAAGTGGCAGAAATGAGCCCCCAAGCAGGTTTGCCAGGCTCAGTTTCAGGGCCCCAGTTTTAAATGTTTATTTCTCCAACCCAAATCCAAACCCCCAACCCTAAACCCCAAACCCTAACCCTGATTCTCCAAATTGCACTGCTCAAATTGAGGGCATATCAAAAGCGACTTGTTAGACCGACAGGCATTAAACCCAACTGTTGACTTTGCTGTGTGCAACCACAACAACACACATCTGAACCAACGAGAGATACAGTTTTTTGTTGTACAACTTTTCAGGGGAGAGCGCGAACGCAGTCCCCCACTACCAGAAATAATGCAGTCGAGATTCCCACATTTGGGGAATTCGCAAGGGTCAGCACAACCGGAGTGCAATGGCTGAGCCTCGCCCTGGGTGAACCACCTTCTTGATCATGGTATCTCCCCTGCCAGGTAAGTATGAGTTGCACATGTCATGGACAGGCGAGTCTTTCACAGACAAGCCACCATCACTGGTGGCGCTAACAAAGTATAAACTAACAAAACCATAGCTTGCTGAGGTGCTGTGACTTGGCATGAATGCAAGACTGTATAAAGTGTTACACACAAAGGCTTTAATAAAAGACTATTTAATTCAAAGTAAAAGATTATTTTATTTCCCATTGTTGCAGTGCATGATCTGCCCCCATACATTACAGCATTTCTACATCAAAGCCTGACCTACAACCGTCTATTGCGACTAAACCTTTGAAAAACAACCAGTCGAACTGTAAAACCTTGAGTTCAAGTGAAGAAAGGCTGAAGTAGATTCAGGCAAACGTCATTTGATCAGCAACTGAGATTTCCGAGAGGCAAAAGGGGTTCTCATCCCTCTCAAAAAGGGAAGCACCTCCCGTTTCTTTGTCTGATGCAAGAAGGCGACAGTCTAAACTTACACTGCCGCCTACTAGTCTGAGGGTACGAAGACTACTATTTCTCTAAACTGTGCAGCTCAGCTACTATGGGCACCTCATGAAAACCCTGTCAGAGATTGTACGCATTGCTTTGACTTGGACAGTAGAGGGGGGTGCACCATTCCTGGAGATGCTGCAATACCAGGTTGATGCGTGGAGTGGACGGAGCAAGCCCCTATTCCATCTCCCAGTTCCAAAAATCAATTTAATATATGGTCCCCGGGTAGGGGACGTATCAGATATTAAACTGATAAGAACAGATACTACACTTGATCTTAGCCAAAAGGCCGAGAAGCGATGCCTGACAAATCACGCAGGAAACATACTGATTCTATGCCGAGTCCTCCTTACTCAGGGGTTGCATTGCAACATTTCCCCATCAAAGCCTGACCTACAATCGTCTACTGCTACTAAACCTTTGGAAAACAACCAGTCGAATTGTGAAACCTTGAGTTCAAGCGATGAAAGGCTGATTAAGATTCTGGTTCATGTCGTTTGATCAACGACTCTGTGAAAAAATGGAGGGGCTTAAATCTGCAGGCCTAAAATTAAGGGGCTTAATTCTGCGGGCCTAAACCTACTGCCTGAGGGCCTGCAGTTCCATACGATTGACAATTTTATATACGTGTATATAAATGTGTATGTATATTCATTTTAGCTTTTCTCACACACAGTCCAACGAAGGCTTCCTGCAATATCAGAGGCTGCACTTTCAGAAACCATCACCAACTCTCCAGTTAGGTAAGTGGCAGAAATGAGCCCCCAAGCAGGTTTGCCAGGCTCAGTTTCAGGGCCCCAGTTTTAAATGTTTATTTCTCCAACCCAAATCCAAACCCCCAACCCTAAACCCCAAACCCTAACCCTGATTCTCCAAATTGCACTGCTCAAATTGAGGGCATATCAAAAGCGACTTGTTAGACCGACAGGCATTAAACCCAACTGTTGACTTTGCTGTGTGCAACCACAACAACACACATCTGAACCAACGAGAGATACAGTTTTTTGTTGTACAACTTTTCAGGGGAGAGCGCGAACGCAGTCCCCCACTACCAGAAATAATGCAGTCGAGATTCCCACATTTGGGGAATTCGCAAGGGTCAGCACAACCGGAGTGCAATGGCTGAGCCTCGCCCTGGGTGAACCACCTTCTTGATCATGGTATCTCCCCTGCCAGGTAAGTATGAGTTGCACATGTCATGGACAGGCGAGTCTTTCACAGACAAGCCACCATCACTGGTGGCGCTAACAAAGTATAAACTAACAAAACCATAGCTTGCTGAGGTGCTGTGACTTGGCATGAATGCAAGACTGTATAAAGTGTTACACACAAAGGCTTTAATAAAAGACTATTTAATTCAAAGTAAAAGATTATTTTATTTCCCATTGTTGCAGTGCATGATCTGCCCCCATACATTACAGCATTTCTACATCAAAGCCTGACCTACAACCGTCTATTGCGACTAAACCTTTGAAAAACAACCAGTCGAACTGTAAAACCTTGAGTTCAAGTGAAGAAAGGCTGAAGTAGATTCAGGCAAACGTCATTTGATCAGCAACTGAGATTTCCGAGAGGCAAAAGGGGTTCTCATCCCTCTCAAAAAGGGAAGCACCTCCCGTTTCTTTGTCTGATGCAAGAAGGCGACAGTCTAAACTTACACTGCCGCCTACTAGTCTGAGGGTACGAAGACTACTATTTCTCTAAACTGTGCAGCTCAGCTACTATGGGCACCTCATGAAAACCCTGTCAGAGATTGTACGCATTGCTTTGACTTGGACAGTAGAGGGGGGTGCACCATTCCTGGAGATGCTGCAATACCAGGTTGATGCGTGGAGTGGACGGAGCAAGCCCCTATTCCATCTCCCAGTTCCAAAAATCAATTTAATATATGGTCCCCGGGTAGGGGACGTATCAGATATTAAACTGATAAGAACAGATACTACACTTGATCTTAGCCAAAAGGCCGAGAAGCGATGCCTGACAACTCACGCAGGAAACATACTGATTCTATGCCGAGTCCTCCTTACTCAGGGGTTGCATTGCAACATTTCCCCATCAAAGCCTGACCTACAATCGTCTACTGCTACTAAACCTTTGGAAAACAACCAGTCGAATTGTGAAACCTTGAGTTCAAGCGATGAAAGGCTGATTAAGATTCTGGTTCATGTCGTTTGATCAACGACTCTGTGAAAAAATGGAGGGGCTTAAATCTGCAGGCCTAAAATTAAGGGGCTTAATTCTGCGGGCCTAAACCTACTGCCTGAGGGCCTGCAGTTCCATACGATTGACAATTTTATATACGTGTATATAAATGTGTATGTATATTCATTTTAGCTTTTCTCACACACAGTCCAACGAAGGCTTCCTGCAATATCAGAGGCTGCACTTTCAGAAACCATCACCAACTCTCCAGTTAGGTAAGTGGCAGAAATGAGCCCCCAAGCAGGTTTGCCAGGCTCAGTTTCAGGGCCCCAGTTTTAAATGTTTATTTCTCCAACCCAAATCCAAACCCCCAACCCCAAACCCTAACCCTGATTCTCCAAATTGCACTGCTCAAATTGAGGGCATATCAAAAGCGACTTGTTAGACCGACAGGCATTAAACCCAACTGTTGACTTTGCTGTGTGCAACCACAACAACACACATCTGAACCAACGAGAGATACAGTTTTTTGTTGTACAACTTTTCAGGGGAGAGCGCGAACGCAGTCCCCCACTACCAGAAATAATGCAGTCGAGATTCCCACATTTGGGGAATTCGCAAGGGTCAGCACAACCGGAGTGCAATGGCTGAGCCTCGCCCTGGGTGAACCACCTTCTTGATCATGGTATCTCCCCTGCCAGGTAAGTATGAGTTGCACATGTCATGGACAGGCGAGTCTTTCACAGACAAGCCACCATCACTGGTGGCGCTAACAAAGTATAAACTAACAAAACCATAGCTTGCTGAGGTGCTGTGACTTGGCATGAATTCAAGACTGTATAAAGTGTTACACACAAAGGCTTTAATAAAAGACTATTTAATTCAAAGTAAAAGATTATTTTATTTCCCATTGTTGCAGTGCATGATCTGCCCCCATACATTACAGCATTTCTACATCAAAGCCTGACCTACAACCGTCTATTGCGACTAAACCTTTGAAAAACAACCAGTCGAACTGTAAAACCTTGAGTTCAAGTGAAGAAAGGCTGAAGTAGATTCAGGCAAACGTCATTTGATCAGCAACTGAGATTTCCGAGAGGCAAAAGGGGTTCTCATCCCTCTCAAAAAGGGAAGCACCTCCCGTTTCTTTGTCTGATGCAAGAAGGCGACAGTCTAAACTTACACTGCCGCCTACTAGTCTGAGGGTACGAAGACAACTATTTCTCTAAACTGTGCCGCTCAGCTACTATGGGCACCTCATGAAAACCCTGTCAGAGATTGTACGCATTGCTTTGACTTGGACAGTAGAGGGGGGTGCACCATTCCTGGAGATGCTGCAATACCAGGTTGATGCGTGGAGTGGACGGAGCAAGCCCCTATTCCATCTCCCAGTTCCAAAAATCAATTTAATATATGGTCCCCGGGTAGGGGACGTATCAGATATTAAACTGATAAGAACAGATACTACACTTGATCTTAGCCAAAAGGCCGAGAAGCGATGCCTGACAACTCACGCAGGAAACATACTGATTCTATGCCGAGTCCTCCTTACTCAGGGGTTGCATTGCAACATTTCCCCATCAAAGCCTGACCTACAATCGTCTACTGCTACTAAACCTTTGAAAAACAACCAGTCGAATTGTGAAACCTTGAGTTCAAGCGATGAAAGGCTGATTAAGATTCTGGTTCATGTCGTTTGATCAACGACTCTGTGAAAAAATGGAGGGGCTTAAATCTGCAGGCCTAAAATTAAGGGGCTTAATTCTGCGGGCCTAAACCTACTGCCTGAGGGCCTGCAGTTCCATACGATTGACAATTTTATATACGTGTATATAAATGTGTATGTATATTCATTTTAGCTTTTCTCACACACAGTCCAACGAAGGCTTCCTGCAATATCAGAGGCTGCACTTTCAGAAACCATCACCAACTCTCCAGTTAGGTAAGTGGCAGAAATGAGCCCCCAAGCAGGTTTGCCAGGCTCAGTTTCAGGGCCCCAGTTTTAAATGTTTATTTCTCCAACCCAAATCCAAACCCCCAACCCTAAACCCTAACCCTGATTCTCCAAATTGCACTGCTCAAATTGAGGGCATATCAAAAGCGACTTGTTAGACCGACAGGCATTAAACCCAACTGTTGACTTTGCTGTGTGCAACCACAACAACACACATCTGAACCAACGAGAGATACAGTTTTTTGTTGTACAACTTTTCAGGGGAGAGCGCGAACGCAGTCCCCCACTACCAGAAATAATGCAGTCGAGATTCCCACATTTGGGGAATTCGCAAGGGTCAGCACAACCGGAGTGCAATGGCTGAGCCTCGCCCTGGGTGAACCACCTTCTTGATCATGGTATCTCCCCTGCCAGGTAAGTATGAGTTGCACATGTCATGGACAGGCGAGTCTTTCACAGACAAGCCACCATCACTGGTGGCGCTAACAAAGTATAAACTAACAAAACCATAGCTTGCTGAGGTGCTGTGACTTGGCATGAATGCAAGACTGTATAAAGTGTTACACACAAAGGCTTTAATAAAAGACTATTTAATTCAAAGTAAAAGATTATTTTATTTCCCATTGTTGCAGTGCATGATCTGCCCCCATACATTACAGCATTTCTACATCAAAGCCTGACCTACAACCGTCTATTGCGACTAAACCTTTGAAAAACAACCAGTCGAACTGTAAAACCTTGAGTTCAAGTGAAGAAAGGCTGAAGTAGATTCAGGCAAACGTCATTTGATCAGCAACTGAGATTTCCGAGAGGCAAAAGGGGTTCTCATCCCTCTCAAAAAGGGAAGCACCTCCCGTTTCTTTGTCTGATGCAAGAAGGCGACAGTCTAAACTTACACTGCCGCCTACTAGTCTGAGGGTACGAAGACTACTATTTCTCTAAACTGTGCAGCTCAGCTACTATGGGCACCTCATGAAAACCCTGTCAGAGATTGTACGCATTGCTTTGACTTGGACAGTAGAGGGGGGTGCACCATTCCTGGAGATGCTGCAATACCAGGTTGATGCGTGGAGTGGACGGAGCAAGCCCCTATTCCATCTCCCAGTTCCAAAAATCAATTTAATATATGGTCCCCGGGTAGGGGACGTATCAGATATTAAACTGATAAGAACAGATACTACACTTGATCTTAGCCAAAAGGCCGAGAAGCGATGCCTGACAAATCACGCAGGAAACATACTGATTCTATGCCGAGTCCTCCTTACTCAGGGGTTGCATTGCAACATTTCCCCATCAAAGCCTGACCTACAATCGTCTACTGCTACTAAACCTTTGGAAAACAACCAGTCGAATTGTGAAACCTTGAGTTCAAGCGATGAAAGGCTGATTAAGATTCTGGTTCATGTCGTTTGATCAACGACTCTGTGAAAAAATGGAGGGGCTTAAATCTGCAGGCCTAAAATTAAGGGGCTTAATTCTGCGGGCCTAAACCTACTGCCTGAGGGCCTGCAGTTCCATACGATTGACAATTTTATATACGTGTATATAAATGTGTATGTATATTCATTTTAGCTTTTCTCACACACAGTCCAACGAAGGCTTCCTGCAATATCAGAGGCTGCACTTTCAGAAACCATCACCAACTCTCCAGTTAGGTAAGTGGCAGAAATGAGCCCCCAAGCAGGTTTGCCAGGCTCAGTTTCAGGGCCCCAGTTTTAAATGTTTATTTCTCCAACCCAAATCCAAACCCCCAACCCTAAACCCCAAACCCTAACCCTGATTCTCCAAATTGCACTGCTCAAATTGAGGGCATATCAAAAGCGACTTGTTAGACCGACAGGCATTAAACCCAACTGTTGACTTTGCTGTGTGCAACCACAACAACACACATCTGAACCAACGAGAGATACAGTTTTTTGTTGTACAACTTTTCAGGGGAGAGCGCGAACGCAGTCCCCCACTACCAGAAATAATGCAGTCGAGATTCCCACATTTGGGGAATTCGCAAGGGTCAGCACAACCGGAGTGCAATGGCTGAGCCTCGCCCTGGGTGAACCACCTTCTTGATCATGGTATCTCCCCTGCCAGGTAAGTATGAGTTGCACATGTCATGGACAGGCGAGTCTTTCACAGACAAGCCACCATCACTGGTGGCGCTAACAAAGTATAAACTAACAAAACCATAGCTTGCTGAGGTGCTGTGACTTGGCATGAATGCAAGACTGTATAAAGTGTTACACACAAAGGCTTTAATAAAAGACTATTTAATTCAAAGTAAAAGATTATTTTATTTCCCATTGTTGCAGTGCATGATCTGCCCCCATACATTACAGCATTTCTACATCAAAGCCTGACCTACAACCGTCTATTGCGACTAAACCTTTGAAAAACAACCAGTCGAACTGTAAAACCTTGAGTTCAAGTGAAGAAAGGCTGAAGTAGATTCAGGCAAACGTCATTTGATCAGCAACTGAGATTTCCGAGAGGCAAAAGGGGTTCTCATCCCTCTCAAAAAGGGAAGCACCTCCCGTTTCTTTGTCTGATGCAAGAAGGCGACAGTCTAAACTTACACTGCCGCCTACTAGTCTGAGGGTACGAAGACTACTATTTCTCTAAACTGTGCAGCTCAGCTACTATGGGCACCTCATGAAAACCCTGTCAGAGATTGTACGCATTGCTTTGACTTGGACAGTAGAGGGGGGTGCACCATTCCTGGAGATGCTGCAATACCAGGTTGATGCGTGGAGTGGACGGAGCAAGCCCCTATTCCATCTCCCAGTTCCAAAAATCAATTTAATATATGGTCCCCGGGTAGGGGACGTATCAGATATTAAACTGATAAGAACAGATACTACACTTGATCTTAGCCAAAAGGCCGAGAAGCGATGCCTGACAACTCACGCAGGAAACATACTGATTCTATGCCGAGTCCTCCTTACTCAGGGGTTGCATTGCAACATTTCCCCATCAAAGCCTGACCTACAATCGTCTACTGCTACTAAACCTTTGGAAAACAACCAGTCGAATTGTGAAACCTTGAGTTCAAGCGATGAAAGGCTGATTAAGATTCTGGTTCATGTCGTTTGATCAACGACTCTGTGAAAAAATGGAGGGGCTTAAATCTGCAGGCCTAAAATTAAGGGGCTTAATTCTGCGGGCCTAAACCTACTGCCTGAGGGCCTGCAGTTCCATACGATTGACAATTTTATATACGTGTATATAAATGTGTATGTATATTCATTTTAGCTTTTCTCACACACAGTCCAACGAAGGCTTCCTGCAATATCAGAGGCTGCACTTTCAGAAACCATCACCAACTCTCCAGTTAGGTAAGTGGCAGAAATGAGCCCCCAAGCAGGTTTGCCAGGCTCAGTTTCAGGGCCCCAGTTTTAAATGTTTATTTCTCCAACCCAAATCCAAACCCCCAACCCTAAACCCCAAACCCTAACCCTGATTCTCCAAATTGCACTGCTCAAATTGAGGGCATATCAAAAGCGACTTGTTAGACCGACAGGCATTAAACCCAACTGTTGACTTTGCTGTGTGCAACCACAACAACACACATCTGAACCAACGAGAGATACAGTTTTTTGTTGTACAACTTTTCAGGGGAGAGCGCGAACGCAGTCCCCCACTACCAGAAATAATGCAGTCGAGATTCTCACATTTGGGGAATTCGCAAGGGTCAGCACAACCGGAGTGCAATGGCTGAGCCTCGCCCTGGGTGAACCACCTTCTTGATCATGGTATCTCCCCTGCCAGGTAAGTATGAGTTGCACATGTCATGGACAGGCGACTCTTTCACAGACAAGCCACCATCACTGGTGGCGCTAACAAAGTATAAACTAACAAAACCATAGCTTGCTGAGGTGCTGTGACTTGGCATGAATTCAAGACTGTATAAAGTGTTACACACAAAGGCTTTAATAAAAGACTATTTAATTCAAAGTAAAAGATTATTTTATTTCCCATTGTTGCAGTGCATGATCTGCCCCCATACATTACAGCATTTCTACATCAAAGCCTGACCTACAACCGTCTATTGCGACTAAACCTTTGAAAAACAACCAGTCGAACTGTAAAACCTTGAGTTCAAGTGAAGAAAGGCTGAAGTAGATTCAGGCAAACGTCATTTGATCAGCAACTGAGATTTCCGAGAGGCAAAAGGGGTTCTCATCCCTCTCAAAAAGGGAAGCACCTCCCGTTTCTTTGTCTGATGCAAGAAGGCGACAGTCTAAACTTACACTGCCGCCTACTAGTCTGAGGGTACGAAGACAACTATTTCTCTAAACTGTGCCGCTCAGCTACTATGGGCACCTCATGAAAACCCTGTCAGAGATTGTACGCATTGCTTTGACTTGGACAGTAGAGGGGGGTGCACCATTCCTGGAGATGCTGCAATACCAGGTTGATGCGTGGAGTGGACGGAGCAAGCCCCTATTCCATCTCCCAGTTCCAAAAATCAATTTAATATATGGTCCCCGGGTAGGGGACGTATCAGATATTAAACTGATAAGAACAGATACTACACTTGATCTTAGCCAAAAGGCCGAGAAGCGATGCCTGACAACTCACGCAGGAAACATACTGATTCTATGCCGAGTCCTCCTTACTCAGGGGTTGCATTGCAACATTTCCCCATCAAAGCCTGACCTACAATCGTCTACTGCTACTAAACCTTTGAAAAACAACCAGTCGAATTGTGAAACCTTGAGTTCAAGCGATGAAAGGCTGATTAAGATTCTGGTTCATGTCGTTTGATCAACGACTCTGTGAAAAAATGGAGGGGCTTAAATCTGCAGGCCTAAAATTAAGGGGCTTAATTCTGCGGGCCTAAACCTACTGCCTGAGGGCCTGCAGTTCCATACGATTGACAATTTTATATACGTGTATATAAATGTGTATGTATATTCATTTTAGCTTTTCTCACACACAGTCCAACGAAGGCTTCCTGCAATATCAGAGGCTGCACTTTCAGAAACCATCACCAACTCTCCAGTTAGGTAAGTGGCAGAAATGAGCCCCCAAGCAGGTTTGCCAGGCTCAGTTTCAGGGCCCCAGTTTTAAATGTTTATTTCTCCAACCCAAATCCAAACCCCCAACCCTAAACCCTAACCCTGATTCTCCAAATTGCACTGCTCAAATTGAGGGCATATCAAAAGCGACTTGTTAGACCGACAGGCATTAAACCCAACTGTTGACTTTGCTGTGTGCAACCACAACAACACACATCTGAACCAACGAGAGATACAGTTTTTTGTTGTACAACTTTTCAGGGGAGAGCGCGAACGCAGTCCCCCACTACCAGAAATAATGCAGTCGAGATTCCCACATTTGGGGAATTCGCAAGGGTCAGCACAACCGGAGTGCAATGGCTGAGCCTCGCCCTGGGTGAACCACCTTCTTGATCATGGTATCTCCCCTGCCAGGTAAGTATGAGTTGCACATGTCATGGACAGGCGAGTCTTTCACAGACAAGCCACCATCACTGGTGGCGCTAACAAAGTATAAACTAACAAAACCATAGCTTGCTGAGGTGCTGTGACTTGGCATGAATTCAAGACTGTATAAAGTGTTACACACAAAGGCTTTAATAAAAGACTATTTAATTCAAAGTAAAAGATTATTTTATTTCCCATTGTTGCAGTGCATGATCTGCCCCCATACATTACAGCATTTCTACATCAAAGCCTGACCTACAACCGTCTATTGCGACTAAACCTTTGAAAAACAACCAGTCGAACTGTAAAACCTTGAGTTCAAGTGAAGAAAGGCTGAAGTAGATTCAGGCAAACGTCATTTGATCAGCAACTGAGATTTCCGAGAGGCAAAAGGGGTTCTCATCCCTCTCAAAAAGGGAAGCACCTCCCGTTTCTTTGTCTGATGCAAGAAGGCGACAGTCTAAACTTACACTGCCGCCTACTAGTCTGAGGGTACGAAGACTACTATTTCTCTAAACTGTGCAGCTCAGCTACTATGGGCACCTCATGAAAACCCTGTCAGAGATTGTACGCATTGCTTTGACTTGGACAGTAGAGGGGGGTGCACCATTCCTGGAGATGCTGCAATACCAGGTTGATGCGTGGAGTGGACGGAGCAAGCCCCTATTCCATCTCCCAGTTCCAAAAATCAATTTAATATATGGTCCCCGGGTAGGGGACGTATCAGATATTAAACTGATAAGAACAGATACTACACTTGATCTTAGCCAAAAGGCCGAGAAGCGATGCCTGACAACTCACGCAGGAAACATACTGATTCTATGCCGAGTCCTCCTTACTCAGGGGTTGCATTGCAACATTTCCCCATCAAAGCCTGACCTACAATCGTCTACTGCTACTAAACCTTTGAAAAACAACCAGTCGAATTGTGAAACCTTGAGTTCAAGCGATGAAAGGCTGATTAAGATTCTGGTTCATGTCGTTTGATCAACGACTCTGTGAAAAAATGGAGGGGCTTAAATCTGCAGGCCTAAAATTAAGGGGCTTAATTCTGCGGGCCTAAACCTACTGCCTGAGGGCCTGCAGTTCCATACGATTGACAATTTTATATACGTGTATATAAATGTGTATGTATATTCATTTTAGCTTTTCTCACACACAGTCCAACGAAGGCTTCCTGCAATATCAGAGGCTGCACTTTCAGAAACCATCACCAACTCTCCAGTTAGGTAAGTGGCAGAAATGAGCCCCCAAGCAGGTTTGCCAGGCTCAGTTTCAGGGCCCCAGTTTTAAATGTTTATTTCTCCAACCCAAATCCAAACCCCCAACCCTAAACCCCAAACCCTAACCCTGATTCTCCAAATTGCACTGCTCAAATTGAGGGCATATCAAAAGCGACTTGTTAGACCGACAGGCATTAAACCCAACTGTTGACTTTGCTGTGTGCAACCACAACAACACACATCTGAACCAACGAGAGATACAGTTTTTTGTTGTACAACTTTTCAGGGGAGAGCGCGAACGCAGTCCCCCACTACCAGAAATAATGCAGTCGAGATTCTCACATTTGGGGAATTCGCAAGGGTCAGCACAACCGGAGTGCAATGGCTGAGCCTCGCCCTGGGTGAACCACCTTCTTGATCATGGTATCTCCCCTGCCAGGTAAGTATGAGTTGCACATGTCATGGACAGGCGACTCTTTCACAGACAAGCCACCATCACTGGTGGCGCTAACAAAGTATAAACTAACAAAACCATAGCTTGCTGAGGTGCTGTGACTTGGCATGAATTCAAGACTGTATAAAGTGTTACACACAAAGGCTTTAATAAAAGACTATTTAATTCAAAGTAAAAGATTATTTTATTTCCCATTGTTGCAGTGCATGATCTGCCCCCATACATTACAGCATTTCTACATCAAAGCCTGACCTACAACCGTCTATTGCGACTAAACCTTTGAAAAACAACCAGTCGAACTGTAAAACCTTGAGTTCAAGTGAAGAAAGGCTGAAGTAGATTCAGGCAAACGTCATTTGATCAGCAACTGAGATTTCCGAGAGGCAAAAGGGGTTCTCATCCCTCTCAAAAAGGGAAGCACCTCCCGTTTCTTTGTCTGATGCAAGAAGGCGACAGTCTAAACTTACACTGCCGCCTACTAGTCTGAGGGTACGAAGACTACTATTTCTCTAAACTGTGCAGCTCAGCTACTATGGGCACCTCATGAAAACCCTGTCAGAGATTGTACGCATTGCTTTGACTTGGACAGTAGAGGGGGGTGCACCATTCCTGGAGATGCTGCAATACCAGGTTGATGCGTGGAGTGGACGGAGCAAGCCCCTATTCCTTCTCCCAGTTCCAAAAATCAATTTAATATATGGTCCCCGGGTAGGGGACGTATCAGATATTAAACTGATAAGAACAGATACTACACTTGATCTTAGCCAAAAGGCCGAGAAGCGATGCCTGACAACTCACGCAGGAAACATACTGATTCTATGCCGAGTCCTCCTTACTCAGGGGTTGCATTGCAACATTTCCCCATCAAAGCCTGACCTACAATCGTCTACTGCTACTAAACCTTTGAAAAACAACCAGTCGAATTGTGAAACCTTGAGTTCAAGCGATGAAAGGCTGATTAAGATTCTGGTTCATGTCGTTTGATCAACGACTCTGTGAAAAAATGGAGGGGCTTAAATCTGCAGGCCTAAAATTAAGGGGCTTAATTCTGCGGGCCTAAACCTACTGCCTGAGGGCCTGCAGTTCCATACGATTGACAATTTTATATACGTGTATATAAATGTGTATGTATATTCATTTTAGCTTTTCTCACACACAGTCCAACGAAGGCTTCCTGCAATATCAGAGGCTGCACTTTCAGAAACCATCACCAACTCTCCAGTTAGGTAAGTGGCAGAAATGAGCCCCCAAGCAGGTTTGCCAGGCTCAGTTTCAGGGCCCCAGTTTTAAATGTTTATTTCTCCAACCCAAATCCAAACCCCCAACCCTAAACCCTAACCCTGATTCTCCAAATTGCACTGCTCAAATTGAGGGCATATCAAAAGCGACTTGTTAGACCGACAGGCATTAAACCCAACTGTTGACTTTGCTGTGTGCAACCACAACAACACACATCTGAACCAACGAGAGATACAGTTTTTTGTTGTACAACTTTTCAGGGGAGAGCGCGAACGCAGTCCCCCACTACCAGAAATAATGCAGTCGAGATTCCCACATTTGGGGAATTCGCAAGGGTCAGCACAACCGGAGTGCAATGGCTGAGCCTCGCCCTGGGTGAACCACCTTCTTGATCATGGTATCTCCCCTGCCAGGTAAGTATGAGTTGCACATGTCATGGACAGGCGAGTCTTTCACAGACAAGCCACCATCACTGGTGGCGCTAACAAAGTATAAACTAACAAAACCATAGCTTGCTGAGGTGCTGTGACTTGGCATGAATTCAAGACTGTATAAAGTGTTACACACAAAGGCTTTAATAAAAGACTATTTAATTCAAAGTAAAAGATTATTTTATTTCCCATTGTTGCAGTGCATGATCTGCCCCCATACATTACAGCATTTCTACATCAAAGCCTGACCTACAACCGTCTATTGCGACTAAACCTTTGAAAAACAACCAGTCGAACTGTAAAACCTTGAGTTCAAGTGAAGAAAGGCTGAAGTAGATTCAGGCAAACGTCATTTGATCAGCAACTGAGATTTCCGAGAGGCAAAAGCGGTTCTCATCCCTCTCAAAAAGGGAAGCACCTCCCGTTTCTTTGTCTGATGCAAGAAGGCGACAGTCTAAACTTACACTGCCGCCTACTAGTCTGAGGGTACGAAGACTACTATTTCTCTAAACTGTGCAGCTCAGCTACTATGGGCACCTCATGAAAACCCTGTCAGAGATTGTACGCATTGCTTTGACTTGGACAGTAGAGGGGGGTGCACCATTCCTGGAGATGCTGCAATACCAGGTTGATGCGTGGAGTGGACGGAGCAAGCCCCTATTCCATCTCCCAGTTCCAAAAATCAATTTAATATATGGTCCCCGGGTAGGGGACGTATCAGATATTAAACTGATAAGAACAGATACTACACTTGATCTTAGCCAAAAGGCCGAGAAGCGATGCCTGACAACTCACGCAGGAAACATACTGATTCTATGCCGAGTCCTCCTTACTCAGGGGTTGCATTGCAACATTTCCCCATCAAAGCCTGACCTACAATCGTCTACTGCTACTAAACCTTTGAAAAACAACCAGTCGAATTGTGAAACCTTGAGTTCAAGCGATGAAAGGCTGATTAAGATTCTGGTTCATGTCGTTTGATCAACGACTCTGTGAAAAAATGGAGGGGCTTAAATCTGCAGGCCTAAAATTAAGGGGCTTAATTCTGCGGGCCTAAACCTACTGCCTGAGGGCCTGCAGTTCCATACGATTGACAATTTTATATACGTGTATATAAATGTGTATGTATATTCATTTTAGCTTTTCTCACACACAGTCCAACGAAGGCTTCCTGCAATATCAGAGGCTGCACTTTCAGAAACCATCACCAACTCTCCAGTTAGGTAAGTGGCAGAAATGAGCCCCCAAGCAGGTTTGCCAGGCTCAGTTTCAGGGCCCCAGTTTTAAATGTTTATTTCTCCAACCCAAATCCAAACCCCCAACCCTAAACCCCAAACCCTAACCCTGATTCTCCAAATTGCACTGCTCAAATTGAGGGCATATCAAAAGCGACTTGTTAGACCGACAGGCATTAAACCCAACTGTTGACTTTGCTGTGTGCAACCACAACAACACACATCTGAACCAACGAGAGATACAGTTTTTTGTTGTACAACTTTTCAGGGGAGAGCGCGAACGCAGTCCCCCACTACCAGAAATAATGCAGTCGAGATTCTCACATTTGGGGAATTCGCAAGGGTCAGCACAACCGGAGTGCAATGGCTGAGCCTCGCCCTGGGTGAACCACCTTCTTGATCATGGTATCTCCCCTGCCAGGTAAGTATGAGTTGCACATGTCATGGACAGGCGACTCTTTCACAGACAAGCCACCATCACTGGTGGCGCTAACAAAGTATAAACTAACAAAACCATAGCTTGCTGAGGTGCTGTGACTTGGCATGAATTCAAGACTGTATAAAGTGTTACACACAAAGGCTTTAATAAAAGACTATTTAATTCAAAGTAAAAGATTATTTTATTTCCCATTGTTGCAGTGCATGATCTGCCCCCATTCATTACAGCATTTCTACATCAAAGCCTGACCTACAACCGTCTATTGCGACTAAACCTTTGAAAAACAACCAGTCGAACTGTAAAACCTTGAGTTCAAGTGAAGAAAGGCTGAAGTAGATTCAGGCAAACGTCATTTGATCAGCAACTGAGATTTCCGAGAGGCAAAAGGGGTTCTCATCCCTCTCAAAAAGGGAAGCACCTCCCGTTTCTTTGTCTGATGCAAGAAGGCGACAGTCTAAACTTACACTGCCGCCTACTAGTCTGAGGGTACGAAGACTACTATTTCTCTAAACTGTGCAGCTCAGCTACTATGGGCACCTCATGAAAACCCTGTCAGAGATTGTACGCATTGCTTTGACTTGGACAGTAGAGGGGGGTGCACCATTGCTGGAGATGCTGCAATACCAGGTTGATGCGTGGAGTGGACGGAGCAAGCCCCTATTCCATCTCCCAGTTCCAAAAATCAATTTAATATATGGTCCCCGGGTAGGGGACGTATCAGATATTAAACTGATAAGAACAGATACTACACTTGATCTTAGCCAAAAGGCCGAGAAGCGATGCCTGACAACTCACGCAGGAAACATACTGATTCTATGCCGAGTCCTCCTTACTCAGGGGTTGCATTGCAACATTTCCCCATCAAAGCCTGACCTACAATCGTCTACTGCTACTAAACCTTTGAAAAACAACCAGTCGAATTGTGAAACCTTGAGTTCAAGCGATGAAAGGCTGATTAAGATTCTGGTTCATGTCGTTTGATCAACGACTCTGTGAAAAAATGGAGGGGCTTAAATCTGCAGGCCTAAAATTAAGGGGCTTAATTCTGCGGGCCTAAACCTACTGCCTGAGGGCCTGCAGTTCCATACGATTGACAATTTTATATTCGTGTATATAAATGTGTATGTATATTCATTTTAGCTTTTCTCACACACAGTCCAACGAAGGCTTCCTGCAATATCAGAGGCTGCACTTTCAGAAACCATCACCAACTCTCCAGTTAGGTAAGTGGCAGAAATGAGCCCCCAAGCAGGTTTGCCAGGCTCAGTTTCAGGGCCCCAGTTTTAAATGTTTATTTCTCCAACCCAAATCCAAACCCCCAACCCTAAACCCCAAACCCTAACCCTGATTCTCCAAATTGCACTGCTCAAATTGAGGGCATATCAAAAGCGACTTGTTAGACCGACAGGCATTAAACCCAACTGTTGACTTTGCTGTGTGCAACCACAACAACACACATCTGAACCAACGAGAGATACAGTTTTTTGTTGTACAACTTTTTAGGGGAGAGCGCGAACGCAGTCCCCCACTACCAGAAATAATGCAGTCGAGATTCCCACATTTGGGGAATTCGCAAGGGTCAGCACAACCGGAGTGCAATGGCTGAGCCTCGCCCTGGGTGAACCACCTTCTTGATCATGGTATCTCCCCTGCCAGGTAAGTATGAGTTGCACATGTCATGGACAGGCGACTCTTTCACAGACAAGCCACCATCACTGGTGGCGCTAACAAAGTATAAACTAACAAAACCATAGCTTGCTGAGGTGCTGTGACTTGGCATGAATTCAAGACTGTATAAAGTGTTACACACAAAGGCTTTAATAAAAGACTATTTAATTCAAAGTAAAAGATTATTTTATTTCCCATTGTTGCAGTGCATGATCTGCCCCCATACATTACAGCATTTCTACATCAAAGCCTGACCTACAACCGTCTATTGCGACTAAACCTTTGAAAAACAACCAGTCGAACTGTAAAACCTTGAGTTCAAGTGAAGAAAGGCTGAAGTAGATTCAGGCAAACGTCATTTGATCAGCAACTGAGATTTCCGAGAGGCAAAAGGGGTTCTCATCCCTCTCAAAAAGGGAAGCACCTCCCGTTTCTTTGTCTGATGCAAGAAGGCGACAGTCTAAACTTACACTGCCGCCTACTAGTCTGAGGGTACGAAGACTACTATTTCTCTAAACTGTGCAGCTCAGCTACTATGGGCACCTCATGAAAACCCTGTCAGAGATTGTACGCATTGCTTTGACTTGGACAGTAGAGGGGGGTGCACCATTCCTGGAGATGCTGCAATACCAGGTTGATGCGTGGAGTGGACGGAGCAAGCCCCTATTCCATCTCCCAGTTCCAAAAATCAATTTAATATATGGTCCCCGGGTAGGGGACGTATCAGATATTAAACTGATAAGAACAGATACTACACTTGATCTTAGCCAAAAGGCCGAGAAGCGATGCCTGACAACTCACGCAGGAAACATACTGATTCTATGCCGAGTCCTCCTTACTCAGGGGTTGCATTGCAACATTTCCCCATCAAAGCCTGACCTACAATCGTCTACTGCTACTAAACCTTTGAAAAACAACCAGTCGAATTGTGAAACCTTGAGTTCAAGCGATGAAAGGCTGATTAAGATTCTGGTTCATGTCGTTTGATCAACGACTCTGTGAAAAAATGGAGGGGCTTAAATCTGCAGGCCTAAAATTAAGGGGCTTAATTCTGCGGGCCTAAACCTACTGCCTGAGGGCCTGCAGTTCCATACGATTGACAATTTTATATACGTGTATATAAATGTGTATGTATATTCATTTTAGCTTTTCTCACACACAGTCCAACGAAGGCTTCCTGCAATATCAGAGGCTGCACTTTCAGAAACCATCACCAACTCTCCAGTTAGGTAAGTGGCAGAAATGAGCCCCCAAGCAGGTTTGCCAGGCTCAGTTTCAGGGCCCCAGTTTTAAATGTTTATTTCTCCAACCCAAATCCAAACCCCCAACCCTAAACCCCAAACCCTAACCCTGATTCTCCAAATTGCACTGCTCAAATTGAGGGCATATCAAAAGCGACTTGTTAGACCGACAGGCATTAAACCCAACTGTTGACTTTGCTGTGTGCAACCACAACAACACACATCTGAACCAACGAGAGATACAGTTTTTTGTTGTACAACTTTTCAGGGGAGAGCGCGAACGCAGTCCCCCACTACCAGAAATAATGCAGTCGAGATTCTCACATTTGGGGAATTCGCAAGGGTCAGCACAACCGGAGTGCAATGGCTGAGCCTCGCCCTGGGTGAACCACCTTCTTGATCATGGTATCTCCCCTGCCAGGTAAGTATGAGTTGCACATGTCATGGACAGGCGACTCTTTCACAGACAAGCCACCATCACTGGTGGCGCTAACAAAGTATAAACTAACAAAACCATAGCTTGCTGAGGTGCTGTGACTTGGCATGAATTCAAGACTGTATAAAGTGTTACACACAAAGGCTTTAATAAAAGACTATTTAATTCAAAGTAAAAGATTATTTTATTTCCCATTGTTGCAGTGCATGATCTGCCCCCATTCATTACAGCATTTCTACATCAAAGCCTGACCTACAACCGTCTATTGCGACTAAACCTTTGAAAAACAACCAGTCGAACTGTAAAACCTTGAGTTCAAGTGAAGAAAGGCTGAAGTAGATTCAGGCAAACGTCATTTGATCAGCAACTGAGATTTCCGAGAGGCAAAAGGGGTTCTCATCCCTCTCAAAAAGGGAAGCACCTCCCGTTTCTTTGTCTGATGCAAGAAGGCGACAGTCTAAACTTACACTGCCGCCTACTAGTCTGAGGGTACGAAGACTACTATTTCTCTAAACTGTGCAGCTCAGCTACTATGGGCACCTCATGAAAACCCTGTCAGAGATTGTACGCATTGCTTTGACTTGGACAGTAGAGGGGGGTGCACCATTGCTGGAGATGCTGCAATACCAGGTTGATGCGTGGAGTGGACGGAGCAAGCCCCTATTCCATCTCCCAGTTCCAAAAATCAATTTAATATATGGTCCCCGGGTAGGGGACGTATCAGATATTAAACTGATAAGAACAGATACTACACTTGATCTTAGCCAAAAGGCCGAGAAGCGATGCCTGACAACTCACGCAGGAAACATACTGATTCTATGCCGAGTCCTCCTTACTCAGGGGTTGCATTGCAACATTTCCCCATCAAAGCCTGACCTACAATCGTCTACTGCTACTAAACCTTTGAAAAACAACCAGTCGAATTGTGAAACCTTGAGTTCAAGCGATGAAAGGCTGATTAAGATTCTGGTTCATGTCGTTTGATCAACGACTCAGTGAAAAAATGGAGGGGCTTAAATCTGCAGGCCTAAAATTAAGGGGCTTAATTCTGCGGGCCTAAACCTACTGCCTGAGGGCCTGCAGTTCCATACGATTGACAATTTTATATACGTGTATATAAATGTGTATGTATATTCATTTTAGCTTTTCTCACACACAGTCCAACGAAGGCTTCCTGCAATATCAGAGGCTGCACTTTCAGAAACCATCACCAACTCTCCAGTTAGGTAAGTGGCAGAAATGAGCCCCCAAGCAGGTTTGCCAGGCTCAGTTTCAGGGCCCCAGTTTTAAATGTTTATTTCTCCAACCCAAATCCAAACCCCCAACCCTAAACCCCAAACCCTAACCCTGATTCTCCAAATTGCACTGCTCAAATTGAGGGCATATCAAAAGCGACTTGTTAGACCGACAGGCATTAAACCCAACTGTTGACTTTGCTGTGTGCAACCACAACAACACACATCTGAACCAACGAGAGATACAGTTTTTTGTTGTACAACTTTTCAGGGGAGAGCGCGAACGCAGTCCCCCACTACCAGAAATAATGCAGTCGAGATTCCCACATTTGGGGAATTCGCAAGGGTCAGCACAACCGGAGTGCAATGGCTGAGCCTCGCCCTGGGTGAACCACCTTCTTGATCATGGTATCTCCCCTGCCAGGTAAGTATCAGTTGCACATGTCATGGACAGGCGAGTCTTTCACAGACAAGCCACCATCACTGGTGGCGCTAACAAAGTATAAACTAACAAAACCATAGCTTGCTGAGGTGCTGTGACTTGGCATGAATTCAAGACTGTATAAAGTGTTACACACAAAGGCTTTAATAAAAGACTATTTAATTCAAAGTAAAAGATTATTTTATTTCCCATTGTTGCAGTGCATGATCTGCCCCCATTCATTACAGCATTTCTACATCAAAGCCTGACCTACAACCGTCTATTGCGACTAAACCTTTGAAAAACAACCAGTCGAACTGTAAAACCTTGAGTTCAAGTGAAGAAAGGCTGAAGTAGATTCAGGCAAACGTCATTTGATCAGCAACTGAGATTTCCGAGAGGCAAAAGGGGTTCTCATCCCTCTCAAAAAGGGAAGCACCTCCCGTTTCTTTGTCTGATGCAAGAAGGCGACAGTCTAAACTTACACTGCCGCCTACTAGTCTGAGGGTACGAAGACTACTATTTCTCTAAACTGTGCAGCTCAGCTACTATGGGCACCTCATGAAAACCCTGTCAGAGATTGTACGCATTGCTTTGACTTGGACAGTAGAGGGGGGTGCACCATTCCTGGAGATGCTGCAATACCAGGTTGATGCGTGGAGTGGACGGAGCAAGCCCCTATTCCATCTCCCAGTTCCAAAAATCAATTTAATATATGGTCCCCCGGTAGGGGACGTATCAGATATTAAACTGATAAGAACAGATACTACACTTGATCTTAGCCAAAAGGCCGAGAAGCGATGCCTGACAACTCACGCAGGAAACATACTGATTCTATGCCGAGTCCTCCTTACTCAGGGGTTGCATTGCAACATTTCCCCATCAAAGCCTGACCTACAATCGTCTACTGCTACTAAACCTTTGAAAAACAACCAGTCGAATTGTGAAACCTTGAGTTCAAGCGATGAAAGGCTGATTAAGATTCTGGTTCATGTCGTTTGATCAACGACTCTGTGAAAAAATGGAGGGGCTTAAATCTGCAGGCCTAAAATTAAGGGGCTTAATTCTGCGGGCCTAAACCTACTGCCTGAGGGCCTGCAGTTCCATACGATTGACAATTTTATATACGTGTATATAAATGTGTATGTATATTCATTTTAGCTTTTCTCACACACAGTCCAACGAAGGCTTCCTGCAATATCAGAGGCTGCACTTTCAGAAACCATCACCAACTCTCCAGTTAGGTAAGTGGCAGAAATGAGCCCCCAAGCAGGTTTGCCAGGCTCAGTTTCAGGGCCCCAGTTTTAAATGTTTATTTCTCCAACCCAAATCCAAACCCCCAACCCTAAACCCCAAACCCTAACCCTGATTCTCCAAATTGCACTGCTCAAATTGAGGGCATATCAAAAGCGACTTGTTAGACCGACAGGCATTAAACCCAACTGTTGACTTTGCTGTGTGCAACCACAACAACACACATCTGAACCAACGAGAGATACAGTTTTTTGTTGTACAACTTTTCAGGGGAGAGCGCGAACGCAGTCCCCCACTACCAGAAATAATGCAGTCGAGATTCTCACATTTGGGGAATTCGCAAGGGTCAGCACAACCGGAGTGCAATGGCTGAGCCTCGCCCTGGGTGAACCACCTTCTTGATCATGGTATCTCCCCTGCCAGGTAAGTATGAGTTGCACATGTCATGGACAGGCGAGTCTTTCACAGACAAGCCACCATCACTGGTGGCGCTAACAAAGTATAAACTAACAAAACCATAGCTTGCTGAGGTGCTGTGACTTGGCATGAATTCAAGACTGTATAAAGTGTTACACACAAAGGCTTTAATAAAAGACTATTTAATTCAAAGTAAAAGATTATTTTATTTCCCATTGTTGCAGTGCATGATCTGCCCCCATTCATTACAGCATTTCTACATCAAAGCCTGACCTACAACCGTCTATTGCGACTAAACCTTTGAAAAACAACCAGTCGAACTGTAAAACCTTGAGTTCAAGTGAAGAAAGGCTGAAGTAGATTCAGGCAAACGTCATTTGATCAGCAACTGAGATTTCCGAGAGGCAAAAGGGGTTCTCATCCCTCTCAAAAAGGGAAGCACCTCCCGTTTCTTTGTCTGATGCAAGAAGGCGACAGTCTAAACTTACACTGCCGCCTACTAGTCTGAGGGTACGAAGACTACTATTTCTCTAAACTGTGCAGCTCAGCTACTATGGGCACCTCATGAAAACCCTGTCAGAGATTGTACGCATTGCTTTGACTTGGACAGTAGAGGGGGGTGCACCATTCCTGGAGATGCTGCAATACCAGGTTGATGCGTGGAGTGGACGGAGCAAGCCCCTATTCCATCTCCCAGTTCCAAAAATCAATTTAATATATGGTCCCCGGGTAGGGGACGTATCAGATATTAAACTGATAAGAACAGATACTACACTTGATCTTAGCCAAAAGGCCGAGAAGCGATGCCTGACAACTCACGCAGGAAACATACTGATTCTATGCCGAGTCCTCCTTACTCAGGGGTTGCATTGCAACATTTCCCCATCAAAGCCTGACCTACAATCGTCTACTGCTACTAAACCTTTGAAAAACAACCAGTCGAATTGTGAAACCTTGAGTTCAAGCGATGAAAGGCTGATTAAGATTCTGGTTCATGTCGTTTGATCAACGACTCTGTGAAAAAATGGAGGGGCTTAAATCTGCAGGCCTAAAATTAAGGGGCTTAATTCTGCGGGCCTAAACCTACTGCCTGAGGGCCTGCAGTTCCATACGATTGACAATTTTATATTCGTGTATATAAATGTGTATGTATATTCATTTTAGCTTTTCTCACACACAGTCCAACGAAGGCTTCCTGCAATATCAGAGGCTGCACTTTCAGAAACCATCACCAACTCTCCAGTTAGGTAAGTGGCAGAAATGAGCCCCCAAGCAGGTTTGCCAGGCTCAGTTTCAGGGCCCCAGTTTTAAATGTTTATTTCTCCAACCCAAATCCAAACCCCCAACCCTAAACCCCAAACCCTAACCCTGATTCTCCAAATTGCACTGCTCAAATTGAGGGCATATCAAAAGCGACTTGTTAGACCGACAGGCATTAAACCCAACTGTTGACTTTGCTGTGTGCAACCACAACAACACACATCTGAACCAACGAGAGATACAGTTTTTTGTTGTACAACTTTTCAGGGGAGAGCGCGAACGCAGTCCCCCACTACCAGAAATAATGCAGTCGAGATTCCCACATTTGGGGAATTCGCAAGGGTCAGCACAACCGGAGTGCAATGGCTGAGCCTCGCCCTGGGTGAACCACCTTCTTGATCATGGTATCTCCCCTGCCAGGTAAGTATGAGTTGCACATGTCATGGACAGGCGACTCTTTCACAGACAAGCCACCATCACTGGTGGCGCTAACAAAGTATAAACTAACAAAACCATAGCTTGCTGAGGTGCTGTGACTTGGCATGAATTCAAGACTGTATAAAGTGTTACACACAAAGGCTTTAATAAAAGACTATTTAATTCAAAGTAAAAGATTATTTTATTTCCCATTGTTGCAGTGCATGATCTGCCCCCATACATTACAGCATTTCTACATCAAAGCCTGACCTACAACCGTCTATTGCGACTAAACCTTTGAAAAACAACCAGTCGAACTGTAAAACCTTGAGTTCAAGTGAAGAAAGGCTGAAGTAGATTCAGGCAAACGTCATTTGATCAGCAACTGAGATTTCCGAGAGGCAAAAGGGGTTCTCATCCCTCTCAAAAAGGGAAGCACCTCCCGTTTCTTTGTCTGATGCAAGAAGGCGACAGTCTAAACTTACACTGCCGCCTACTAGTCTGAGGGTACGAAGACTACTATTTCTCTAAACTGTGCAGCTCAGCTACTATGGGCACCTCATGAAAACCCTGTCAGAGATTGTACGCATTGCTTTGACTTGGACAGTAGAGGGGGGTGCACCATTCCTGGAGATGCTGCAATACCAGGTTGATGCGTGGAGTGGACGGAGCAAGCCCCTATTCCATCTCCCAGTTCCAAAAATCAATTTAATATATGGTCCCCGGGTAGGGGACGTATCAGATATTAAACTGATAAGAACAGATACTACACTTGATCTTAGCCAAAAGGCCGAGAAGCGATGCCTGACAACTCACGCAGGAAACATACTGATTCTATGCCGAGTCCTCCTTACTCAGGGGTTGCATTGCAACATTTCCCCATCAAAGCCTGACCTACAATCGTCTACTGCTACTAAACCTTTGAAAAACAACCAGTCGAATTGTGAAACCTTGAGTTCAAGCGATGAAAGGCTGATTAAGATTCTGGTTCATGTCGTTTGATCAACGACTCTGTGAAAAAATGGAGGGGCTTAAATCTGCAGGCCTAAAATTAAGGGGCTTAATTCTGCGGGCCTAAACCTACTGCCTGAGGGCCTGCAGTTCCATACGATTGACAATTTTATATACGTGTATATAAATGTGTATGTATATTCATTTTAGCTTTTCTCACACACAGTCCAACGAAGGCTTCCTGCAATATCAGAGGCTGCACTTTCAGAAACCATCACCAACTCTCCAGTTAGGTAAGTGGCAGAAATGAGCCCCCAAGCAGGTTTGCCAGGCTCAGTTTCAGGGCCCCAGTTTTAAATGTTTATTTCTCCAACCCAAATCCAAACCCCCAACCCTAAACCCCAAACCCTAACCCTGATTCTCCAAATTGCACTGCTCAAATTGAGGGCATATCAAAAGCGACTTGTTAGACCGACAGGCATTAAACCCAACTGTTGACTTTGCTGTGTGCAACCACAACAACACACATCTGAACCAACGAGAGATACAGTTTTTTGTTGTACAACTTTTCAGGGGAGAGCGCGAACGCAGTCCCCCACTACCAGAAATAATGCAGTCGAGATTCTCACATTTGGGGAATTCGCAAGGGTCAGCACAACCGGAGTGCAATGGCTGAGCCTCGCCCTGGGTGAACCACCTTCTTGATCATGGTATCTCCCCTGCCAGGTAAGTATGAGTTGCACATGTCATGGACAGGCGACTCTTTCACAGACAAGCCACCATCACTGGTGGCGCTAACAAAGTATAAACTAACAAAACCATAGCTTGCTGAGGTGCTGTGACTTGGCATGAATTCAAGACTGTATAAAGTGTTACACACAAAGGCTTTAATAAAAGACTATTTAATTCAAAGTAAAAGATTATTTTATTTCCCATTGTTGCAGTGCATGATCTGCCCCCATTCATTACAGCATTTCTACATCAAAGCCTGACCTACAACCGTCTATTGCGACTAAACCTTTGAAAAACAACCAGTCGAACTGTAAAACCTTGAGTTCAAGTGAAGAAAGGCTGAAGTAGATTCAGGCAAACGTCATTTGATCAGCAACTGAGATTTCCGAGAGGCAAAAGGGGTTCTCATCCCTCTCAAAAAGGGAAGCACCTCCCGTTTCTTTGTCTGATGCAAGAAGGCGACAGTCTAAACTTACACTGCCGCCTACTAGTCTGAGGGTACGAAGACTACTATTTCTCTAAACTGTGCAGCTCAGCTACTATGGGCACCTCATGAAAACCCTGTCAGAGATTGTACGCATTGCTTTGACTTGGACAGTAGAGGGGGGTGCACCATTCCTGGAGATGCTGCAATACCAGGTTGATGCGTGGAGTGGACGGAGCAAGCCCCTATTCCATCTCCCAGTTCCAAAAATCAATTTAATATATGGTCCCCGGGTAGGGGACGTATCAGATATTAAACTGATAAGAACAGATACTACACTTGATCTTAGCCAAAAGGCCGAGAAGCGATGCCTGACAACTCACGCAGGAAACATACTGATTCTATGCCGAGTCCTCCTTACTCAGGGGTTGCATTGCAACATTTCCCCATCAAAGCCTGACCTACAATCGTCTACTGCTACTAAACCTTTGAAAAACAACCAGTCGAATTGTGAAACCTTGAGTTCAAGCGATGAAAGGCTGATTAAGATTCTGGTTCATGTCGTTTGATCAACGACTCTGTGAAAAAATGGAGGGGCTTAAATCTGCAGGCCTAAAATTAAGGGGCTTAATTCTGCGGGCCTAAACCTACTGCCTGAGGGCCTGCAGTTCCATACGATTGACAATTTTATATACGTGTATATAAATGTGTATGTATATTCATTTTAGCTTTTCTCACACACAGTCCAACGAAGGCTTCCTGCAATATCAGAGGCTGCACTTTCAGAAACCATCACCAACTCTCCAGTTAGGTAAGTGGCAGAAATGAGCCCCCAAGCAGGTTTGCCAGGCTCAGTTTCAGGGCCCCAGTTTTAAATGTTTATTTCTCCAACCCAAATCCAAACCCCCAACCCTAAACCCCAAACCCTAACCCTGATTCTCCAAATTGCACTGCTCAAATTGAGGGCATATCAAAAGCGACTTGTTAGACCGACAGGCATTAAACCCAACTGTTGACTTTGCTGTGTGCAACCACAACAACACACATCTGAACCAACGAGAGATACAGTTTTTTGTTGTACAACTTTTCAGGGGAGAGCGCGAACGCAGTCCCCCACTACCAGAAATAATGCAGTCGAGATTCTCACATTTGGGGAATTCGCAAGGGTCAGCACAACCGGAGTGCAATGGCTGAGCCTCGCCCTGGGTGAACCACCTTCTTGATCATGGTATCTCCCCTGCCAGGTAAGTATGAGTTGCACATGTCATGGACAGGCGAGTCTTTCACAGACAAGCCACCATCACTGGTGGCGCTAACAAAGTATAAACTAACAAAACCATAGCTTGCTGAGGTGCTGTGACTTGGCATGAATTCAAGACTGTATAAAGTGTTACACACAAAGGCTTTAATACAAGACTATTTAATTCAAAGTAAAAGATTATTTTATTTCCCATTGTTGCAGTGCATGATCTGCCCCCATACATTACAGCATTTCTACATCAAAGCCTGACCTACAACCATCTATTGCGACTAAACCTTTGAAAAACAACCAGTCGAACTGTAAAACCTTGAGTTCAAGTGAAGAAAGGCTGAAGTAGATTCAGGCAAACGTCATTTGATCAGCAACTGAGATTTCCGAGAGGCAAAAGGGGTTCTCATCCGTCTCAAAAAGGGAAGCACCTCCCGTTTCTTTGTCTGATGCAAGAAGGCGACAGTCTAAACTTACACTGCCGCCTACTAGTCTGAGGGTACGAAGACTACTATTTCTCTAAACTGTGCAGCTCAGCTACTATGGGCACCTCATGAAAACCCTGTCAGAGATTGTACGCATTGCTTTGACTTGGACAGTAGAGGGGGGTGCACCATTCCTGGAGATGCTGCAATACCAGGTTGATGCGTGGAGTGGACGGAGCAAGCCCCTATTCCATCTCCCAGTTCCAAAAATCAATTTAATATATGGTCCCCGGGTAGGGGACGTATCAGATATTAAGCTGATAAGAACAGATACTACACTTGATCTTAGCCAAAAGGCCGAGAAGCGATGCCTGACAACTCACGCAGGAAACATACTGATTCTATGCCGAGTCCTCCTTACTCAGGGGTTGCATTGCAACATTTCCCCATCAAAGCCTGACCTACAATCGTCTACTGCTACTAAACCTTTGAAAAACAACCAGTCGAATTGTGAAACCTTGAGTTCAAGCGATGAAAGGCTGATTAAGATTCTGGTTCATGTCGTTTGATCAACGACTCTGTGAAAAAATGGAGGGGCTTAAATCTGCAGGCCTAAAATTAAGGGGCTTAATTCTGCGGGCCTAAACCTACTGCCTGAGGGCCTGCAGTTCCATACGATTGACAATTTTATATACGTGTATATAAATGTGTATGTATATTCATTTTAGCTTTTCTCACACACAGTCCAACGAAGGCTTCCTGCAATATCAGAGGCTGCACTTTCAGAAACCATCACCAACTCTCCAGTTAGGTAAGTGGCAGAAATGAGCCCCAAAGCAGGTTTGCCAGGCTCAGTTTCAGGGCCCCAGTTTTAAATGTTTATTTCTCCAACCCAAATCCAAACCCCCAACCCTAAACCCCAAACCCTAACCCTGATTCTCCAAATTGCACTGCTCAAATTGAGGGCATATCAAAAGCGACTTGTTAGACCGACAGGCATTAAACCCAACTGTTGACTTTGCTGTGTGCAACCACAACAACACACATCTGAACCAACGAGAGATACAGTTTTTTGTTGTACAACTTTTCAGGGGAGAGCGCGAACGCAGTCCCCCACTACCAGAAATAATGCAGTCGAGATTCCCACATTTGGGGAATTCGCAAGGGTCAGCACAACCGGAGTGCAATGGCTGAGCCTCGCCCTGGGTGAACCACCTTCTTGATCATGGTATCTCCCCTGCCAGGTAAGTATGAGTTGCACATGTCATGGACAGGCAAGTCTTTCACAGACAAGCCACCATCACTGGTGGCGCTAACAAAGTATAAACTAACAAAACCATAGCTTGCTGAGGTGCTGTGACTTGGCATGAATTCAAGACTGTATAAAGTGTTACACACAAAGGCTTTAATAAAAGACTATTTAATTCAAAGTAAAAGATTATTTTATTTCCCATTGTTGCAGTGCATGATCTGCCCCCATACATTACAGCATTTCTACATCAAAGCCTGACCTACAACCGTCTATTGCGACTAAACCTTTGAAAAACAACCAGTCGAACTGTAAAACCTTGAGTTCAAGTGAAGAAAAGCTGAAGTAGATTCAGGCAAACGTCATTTGATCAGCAACTGAGATTTCCGAGAGGCAAAAGGGGTTCTCATCCCTCTCAAATAGGGAAGCACCTCCCGTTTCTTTGTCTGATGCAAGAAGGCGACAGTCTAAACTTACACTGCCACCTACTAGTCTGAGGGTACGAAGACTACTATTTCTCTAAACTGTGCAGCTCAGCTACTATGGGCACCTCATGAAAACCCTGTCAGAGATTGTACGCATTGCTTTGACTTGGACAGTAGAGGGGGGTGCACCGTTCCTGGAGATGCTGCAATACCAGGTTGATGCGTGGAGTGGACGGAGCAAGCCCCTATTCCATCTCCCAGTTCCAAAAATCAATTTAATATATGGTCCCCGGGTAGGGGACGTATCAGATATTAAACTGATAAGAACAGATACTACACTTGATCTTAGCCAAAAGGCTGAGAAGCGATGCCTGACAACTCACGCAGGAAACATTCTGATTCTATGCCGAGTCCTCCTTACTCAGGGGTTGCATTGCAACATTTCCCCATCAAAGCCTGACCTACAATCGTCTACTGCTACTAAACCTTTGAAAAACAACCAGTCGAATTGTGAAACCTTGAGTTCAAGCGATGAAAGGCTGATTAAGATTCTGGTTCATGTCGTTTGATCAACGACTCTGTGAAAAAATGGAGGGGCTTAAATCTGCAGGCCTAAAATTAAGGGGCTTAATTCTGCGGGCCTAAACCTACTGCCTGAGGGCCTGCAGTTCCATACGATTGACAATTTTATATACGTGTATATAAATGTGTATGTATATTCATTTTAGCTTTTCTCACACACAGTCCAACGAAGGCTTCCTGCAATATCAGAGGCTGCACTTTCAGAAACCATCACCAACTCTCCAGTTAGGTAAGTGGCAGAAATGAGCCCCCAAGCAGGTTTGCCAGGCTCAGTTTCAGGGCCCCAGTTTTAAATGTTTATTTCTCCAACCCAAATCCAAACCCCAAACCCTAAACCCCAAACCCTAACCCTGATTCTCCAAATTGCACTGCTCAAATTGAGGGCATATCAAAAGCGACTTGTTAGACCAACAGGCATTAAACCCAACTGTTGACTTTGCTGTGTGCAACCACAACAACACACATCTGAACCAACAAGAGATACAGTTTTTTGTTGTACAACTTTTCAGGGGAGAGCGCGAACGCAGTCCCCCACTACCAGAAATAATGCAGTCGAGATTCCCACATTTGGGGAATTCGCAAGGGTCAGCACAACCGGAGTGCAATGGCTGAACCACCTTCTTGATCATGGTATCTCCCCTGCCAGGTAAGTATGAGTTGCACATGTCATGGACAGGCAAGTCTTTCACAGACAAGCCACCATCACTGGTGGCGCTAACAAAGTATAAACTAACAAAACCATAGCTTGCTGAGGTGCTGTGACTTGGCATGAATTCAAGACTGTATAAAGTGTTACACACAAAGGCTTTAATAAAAGACTATTTAATTCAAATAAAATATTATTTTATTTCCCATTGTTGCAGTGCATGATCTGCCCCCATACATTACAGCATTTCTACATCAAAGCCTGACCTACAACCGTCTATTGCGACTAAACCTTTGAAAAACAACCAGTCGAACTGTAAAACCTTGAGTTCAAGTGAAGAAAAGCTGAAGTAGATTCAGGCAAACGTCATTTGATCAGCAACTGAGATTTCCGAGAGGCAAAAGGGGTTCTCATCCCTCTCAAAAAGGGAAGCACCTCCCGTTTCTTTGTCTGATGCAAGAAGGCGACAGTCTAAACTTACACTGCCACCTACTAGTCTGAGGGTACGAAGACTACTATTTCTCTAAACTGTGCAGCTCAGCTACTATGGGCACCTCATGAAAACCCTGTCAGAGATTGCACGCATTGCTTTGACTTGGACAGTAGAGGGGGGTGCACCATTCTTGGAGATGCTGCAATACCAGGTTGATGCGTGGAGTGGACGGAGCAAGCCCCTATTCCATCTCCCAGTTCCAAAAATCAATTTAATATATGGTCCCCGGGTAGGGGACGTATCAGATATTAAACTGATAAGAACAGATACTACACTTGATCTAAGCCAAAAGGCCGAGAAGCGATGCCTGACAACTCACGCAGGAAACATACTGATTCTATGCCGAGTCCTCCTTACTCAGGGGTTGCATTGCAACATTTCCCCATCAAAGCCTGACCTACAATCGTCTACTGCTACTAAACCTTTGAAAAACAACCAGTCGAATTGTGAAACCTTGAGTTCAAGCGATGAAAGGCTGATTAAGATTCTGGTTCATGTAGTTTGATCAACGACTCTGTGAAAAAATGGAGGGGCTTAAATCTGCAGGCCTAAAATTAAGGGGCTTAATTCTGCGGGCCTAAACCTACTGCCTGAGGGCCTGCAGTTCCATACGATTGACAATTTTATATACGTGTATATAAATGTGTATGTATATTCATTTTAGCTTTTCTCACACACAGTCCAACGAAGGCTTCCTGCAATATCAGAGGCTGCACTTTCAGAAACCAGCACCAACTCTCCAGTTAGGTAAGTGGCAGAAATGAGCCCCCAAGCAGGTTTGCCAGGCTCAGTTTCAGGGCCCCAGTTTTAAATGTTTATTTCTCCAACCCAAATCCAAACCCCAAACCCTAACCCTGATTCTCCAAATTGCACTGCTCAAATTGAGGGCATATCAAAAGCGACTTGTTAGACCGACAGGCATTAAACCCAACTGTTGACTTTGCTGTGTGCAACCACAACAACACACATCTGAACCAACGAGAGATACAGTTTTTTGTTGTACAACTTTTCAGGGGAGAGCGCGAACGCAGTCCCCCACTACCAGAAATAATGCAGTCGAGATTCCCACATTTGGGGAATTCGCAAGGGTCAGCACAACCGGAGTGCAATGGCTGAGCCTCGCCCTGGGTGAACCACCTTCTTGATCATGGTATCTCCCCTGCCAGGTAAGTATGAGTTGCACATGTCATGGACAGGCGAGTCTTTCACAGACAAGCCACCATCACTGGTGGCGCTAACAAAGTATAAACTAACAAAACCATAGCTTGCTGAGGTGCTGTGACTTGGCCTGAATTCAAGACTGTATAAAGTGTTACACACAAAGGCTTTAATAAAAGACTATTTAATTCAAAGTAAAATATTATTTTATTTCCCATTGTTGCAGTGCATGATCTGCCCCCATACATTACAGCATTTCTACATCAAAGCCTGACCTACAACCGTCTATTGCGACTAAACCTTTGAAAAACAACCAGTCGAACTGTAAAACTTTGAGTTCAAGTGAAGAAAAGCTGAAGTAGATTCAGGCAAACGTCATTTGATCAGCAACTGAGATTTCCGAGAGGCAAAAGGGGTCCTCATCCCTCTCAAAAAGGGAAGCACCTCCCGTTTCTTTGTCTGATGCAAGAAGGCGACAGTCTAAACTTACACTGCCACCTACTAGTCTGAGGGTACGAAGACTACTATTTCTCTAAACTGTGCAGCTCAGCTACTATGGGCACCTCATGAAAACCCTGTCAGAGATTGCACGCATTGCTTTGACTTGGACAGTAGAGGGGGGTGCACCATTCTTGGAGATGCTGCAATACCAGGTTGATGCGTGGAGTGGACGGAGCAAGCCCCTATTCCATCTCCCAGTTCCAAAAATCAATTTAATATATGTTCCCGGGTAGGGGACGTATCAGATATTAAACTGATAAGAACAGATACTACACTTGATCTTAGCCAAAAGGCCGAGAAGCGATGCCTGGCAACTCACGCAGGAAACATACTGATTCTATGCCGAGTCCTCCTTACTCAGGGGTTGCATTGCAACATTTCCCCATCAAAGCCTGACCTACAATCGTCTACTGCTACTAAACCTTTGAAAAACAACCAGTCGAATTGTGAAACCTTGAGTTCAAGCGATGAAAGGCTGATTAAGATTCTGGTTCATGTCGTTTGATCAACGACTGTGAAAAAATGGAGGGGCTTAAATCTGCAGGCCTAAAATTAAGGGGCTTAATTCTGCGGGCCTAAACCTACTGCCTGAGGGCCTGCAGTTCCATACGATTGACAATTTTATATACGTGTATATAAATGTGTATGTATATTCATTTTAGCTTTTCTCACACACAGTCCAACGAAGGCTTCCTGCAATATCAGAGGCTGCACTTTCAGAAACCATCACCAACTCTCCAGTTAGGTAAGTGGCAGAAATGAGCCCCCGAGCAGGTTTGCCAGGCTCAGTTTCAGGGCCCCAGTTTTAAATGTTTATTTCTCCAACCCAAATCCAAACCCCAAACCCTAACCCTGATTCTCCAAATTGCACTGCTCAAATTGAGGGCATATCAAAAGCGACTTGTTAGACCGACAGGCATTAAACCCAACTGTTGACTTTGCTGTGTGCAACCACAACAACACACATCTGAACCAACGAGAGATACAGTTTTTTGTTGTACAACTTTTCAGGGGAGAGCGCGAACGCAGTCCCCCACTACCAGAAATAATGCAGTCGAGATTCCCACATTTGGGGAATTCGCAAGGGTCAGCACAACCGGAGTGCAATGGCTGAGCCTCGCCCTGGGTGAACCACCTTCTTGATCATGGTATCTCCCCTGCCAGGTAAGTATGAGTTGCACATGTCATGGACAGGCGAGTCTTTCACAGACAAGCCACCATCACTGGTGGCGCTAACAAAGTATAAACTAACAAAACCATAGCTTGCTGAGGTGCTGTGACTTGGCATGAATTCAAGACTGTATAAAGTGTTACACACAAAGGCTTTAATAAAAGACTATTTAATTCAAAGTAAAATATTATTTTATTTCCCATTGTTGCAGTGCATGATCTGCCCCCATACATTACAGCATTTCTACATCAAAGCCTGACCTACAACCGTCTATTGCGACTAAACCTTTGAAAAACAACCAGTCGAACTGTAAAACTTTGAGTTCAAGTGAAGAAAAGCTGAAGTAGATTCAGGCAAACGTCATTTGATCAGCAACTGAGATTTCCGAGAGGCAAAAGGGGTCCTCATCCCTCTCAAAAAGGGAAGCACCTCCGGTTTCTTTGTCTGATGCAAGAAGGCGACAGTCTAAACGTACACTGCCACCTACTAGTCTGAGGGTACGAAGACTACTATTTCTCTAAACTGTGCAGCTCAGCTACTATGGGCACCTCATGAAAACCCTGTCAGAGATTGCACGCATTGCTTTGACTTGGACATAAGAGGGGGGTGCACCATTCCTGGAGATGCTGCAATACCAGGTTGATGCGTGGAGTGGACGGAGCAAGCCCCTATTCCATCTCCCAGTTGCAAAAATCAATTTAATATATGGTCCCCGGGTAGGGGACGTATCAGATATTAAACTGATAAGAACAGATACTACACTTGACCTTAGCCAAAAGGCCGAGAAGCGATGCCTGACAACTCACGCAGGAAACATACTGATTCTATGCCGAGTCCTCCTTACTCAGGGGTTGCATTGCAACATTTCCCCATCAAAGCCTGACCTACAATCGTCTACTGCTACTAAACCTTTGAAAAACAACCAGTCGAATTGTGAAACCTTGAGTTCAAGCGATGAAAGGCTGATTCAGATTCTGGTTCATGTCGTTTGATCAACGACTCTGTGAAAAAATGGAGGGGCTTAAAACTGCAGGCCTAAAATTAAGGGGCTTAATTCTGCGGGCCTAAACCTACTGCCTGAGGGCCTGCAGTTCCATACGATTGACAATTTTATATACGTGTATATAAATGTGTATGTATATTCATTTTAGCTTTTCTCACACACAGTCCAACGAAGGCTTCCTGCAATATCAGAGGCTGCACTTTCAGAAACCATCACCAACTCTCCAGTTAGGTAAGTGGCAGAAATGAGCCCCCAAGCAGGTTTGCCAGGCTCAGTTTCAGGGCCCCAGTTTTAAATGTTTATTTCTCCAACCCAAATCCAAACCCCAAACCCTAACCCTGATTCTCCAAATTGCACTGCTCAAATTGAGGGCATATCAAAAGCGACTTGTTAGACCGACAGGCATTAAACCCAACTGTTGACTTTGCTGTGTGCAACCACAACAACACACATCTGAACCAACGAGAGATACAGTTTTTTGTTGTACAACTTTTCAGGGGAGAGCGCGAACGCAGTCCCCCACTACCAGAAATAATGCAGTCGAGATTCCCACATTTGGGGAATTCGTAAGGGTCAGCACAACCGGAGTGCAATGGCTGAGCCTCGCCCTGGGTGAACCACCTTCTTGATCATGGTATCTCCCCTGCCAGGTAAGTATGAGTTGCACATGTCATGGACAGGCGACTCTTTCACAGACAAGCCACCATCACTGGTGGCGCTAACAAAGTATAAACTAACAAAACCATAGCTTGCTGAGGTGCTGTGACTTGGCATGAATTCAAGACTGTATAAAGTGTTACACACAAAGGCTTTAATAAAAGACTATTTAATTCAAAGTAAAAGATTATTTTATTTCCCATTGTTGCAGTGCATGATCTGCCCCCATACATTACAGCATTTCTACATCAAAGCCTGACCTACAACCGTCTATTGCGACTCAACCTTTGAAAAACAACCAGTCGAATTGTGAAACCTTGAGTTCAAGCGATGAAAGGCTGATTAAGATTCTGGTTCATGTTGTTGGATCAACGACTCTGTGAAAAAATGTTGAAGTTGAGATTTGATTAAAATGTTGAATAAAATACATAGAAATAAAAAAAAATAATGAAAACAACAGTAATAATAAATTAACACATTAATGTCACTAGAGTTAGGTCAGCAAAGTTTAACTAAGTTTAACTAGATCTTGTGTTTTATATAGTGCTTTAGCTGGTTAATGGGAGGATTGTCTAGGACGAAGTGTCCCTGATCAAGACACTAACTCCTTAATGACTCCTGATAAGTGAGGTTTATGTAGAGTACGTGTAAAATTTAAGGAAAACAACAAATGGTCAAATTGTGGCTGAAGAATCACCCATGCTTCAAAGTCTTTTTCTGAGGTTGCGTTTGCATTTTTAGTTATATTTATTCTGTCTTACAGTTACATCTGGCCCTATGAGGGCAACCAGTATGCTGATGTGGCCTACAGTGAAAATAAGTTTGACACCTCTGATGTAGAGCATGAATGTGAATGAATGAAAGGGAGAATTCAAGCTGTTCAAGAGTGCTTTGAAAGGCCCAGTGGACAAATGGAAATAGCTTTTAAGATGAAGGTGTGACAAGATTTTGTTTGATTTGCAAATGGCTTTGTCTCATTGTAGATAAGGGATGTGTGTTGGTGGATGTTGTTGATGTGATGTGAAAATGACTGAAGTGGTTACCAACTAACATCTGAAATATACAATACAGTCACTATAGGGTTAAAATATTAATTAAGAATAAAAATGAATAATAATTAAAGTAATCTACAATAAGGCTAGGAGATAATAAAGGTCATGAGGAACGACATAGGACGCTATGTTGTTTTCAAATTAATCGCCAAGAGAGGAGAAATTGGGGACGCTCTTTTTCTTCTCAAAGCCTTGGGTGAACTCATATTGACCAAATAAATATCTTTTGATAATTTTTGACATTATTAAAGAAGTATTACATACACTTGGTATAGGTACATTGGATGAGGTCCACACTCTTTAAATGTGCAATCGTCCAGGATTTGAACCCAGGACCTCTCGCACCCTAAGCGAGAATCATACCCCTAGACCAACGAGCCATGAAAACTGCAGAATATTCCTTGTAGGAATCTTGTTACAGATTTTATGTGAGAAATATGACGATATCACCATATTAAGCTCATCCACAAGGCTTCCTCACTTATGACTGTCTTGTGGCTAAAAAAAGAAATCCAGGTATTTAGCCTCTGTAGGCTGGATACATGTCAGAAGTCTTTACATTGAAGAATGCAGGTCGTTCACTCTCTGACCCACTTTCAGGTAGTTAGTTTCACTTGAGTCATGCTGTGAATGAGGGTCGTTGGGGTCACCTCAGAGACACATCATGGAAAACGTGTAAAATCTATCTAGTTTCTGACCAGAGTGATATGATGTTTTGTAATACAGCCACAGAACACAATCCAGATGAAAAGTTTTACTGAGAGAAGTAGGATTCTCACCCACAATTCCTGGGAAAGACTGTCACCTGAATGCAGGTCCTTCCTGACTAATGCCCACTGGTTCTTGACCTGAATTTGATGAGTTTGCTCACTGCTGTGTGCGCAAATGAAACTACTAAAGTTCACACTCTTTAAATGGGCAATATACCACATTCAGTAAATCTGGTAAGGGCCAAATTCGTGATAAAGCACTGCTGTTTGAAAGGGATTTGAACCTGTGCTTTTTCAGAATGGTACTGCAAGTGCAATGAAATTGGGAACTTCCCAGTATTGCAGTTCAATGTGTTGTTACCAGCAAGGAGTTGAGACCCTACAGCTGGAGCAGCTAAGTACAGGGCTCGTCCGGGATTTGAACCCAGGACTTCTCGCACCCGAAGCGAGAATCATACCCCTAGACCAACTAGCCACGCTTTCGGAATATTCCATATTCTATATTGTTACAGAATTTATGTGAGAAATATGACGATATCACCGGATTAAGTTAAAAGGAAAATAGAAATTGGGAAACAATACTGTTGGACTATATTTTATGCTCTGTATGTGAAGATGATGAAAACTGCAGAATATTCTATGTAGGGCTCTTGTTACTGATTTTATGTGAGAAATATGACGATATCCCCATATTAAGCTCATCCACAAGGCTTCCTCACTTATGACTGTCTTGTGGCTAAAAAAAGAAATCCAGGTATTTAGCCTCTGTAGGCTGGATACATGTCAGGAGTCTTTACATTGAAGAATGCAGGTCGTTCACTCTCTGACCCACTTTCAGGTAGTTAGTTTCACTTGAGTCATGCTGTGAATGAGGGTCGTTGGGGTCACCTCAGAGACACATCATGGAAAACTTGTAAAATCTATCTAGTTTCTGACCAGAGTGATATGATGTTTTGTGATACAGCCACAGAACACAATCCAGATGAAAAGTTTTACTGAGAGAAGTAGGATTCTCACCCACAATTCCTGGGAAAGACTGACACCTGAATGCAGGTCCTTCCTGACTAATGCCCACTGGTTCTTGACCTGAATTTGATGAGTTTGCTCACTGCTGTGTGCGCAAATGAAACTACTAAAGTTCACACTCTTTAAATGGGCAATATACCACATTCAGTAAATCTGGTAAGGGCCAAATTCGTGATAAAGCACTGCTGTTTGAAAGGGATTTGAACCTGTGATTTTTCTGAATGGTACTGCAAGTGCAATGAAATTGGGAACTTCCCAGTATTCCAGTTCAATGTGTTGTTACCAGCAAGGAGATGAAACCCTACAGCTGGAGCAGCTAAGTACAGGGCTCGTCCGGGATTGAACCCAGATCATACCCCTAGACCAACGAGCCACGCTTTCGGAATATTCCATATTCTATATTGTTACAGAATTTATGTGAGAAATATGACGATATCACCGGATTAAGTTAAAAGGAAAATAGAAATTGGGAAACAATACTGTTGGACTATATTTTATGCTCTGTATGTGAAGATGATGAAAACTGCAGAATATTCTATGTAGGACTCTTGTTACTGATTTTATGTGAGTATTTAGCCTCTGTAGGCTGGATACATGTCAGGAGTCTTTACATTGAAGAATGCAGGTTTCTCCCCCCTGACCCACTTTCAGGAAGTTAGTGTCACTTGAGTCATGCTGTGAATGAGGGTTGTTGGGGTCACCTCAGAGACTCATCATGGAAAACTTGTAAAATCTATCTAGTTTCTGACCAGAGTGATATGATGTT
The DNA here is from genome assembly GCF_963457635.1 of Microchirus variegatus. Classification (NCBI taxonomy): domain Eukaryota; kingdom Metazoa; phylum Chordata; class Actinopteri; order Pleuronectiformes; family Soleidae; genus Microchirus; species Microchirus variegatus. The sequence continues at coordinate 2,520,238 of NC_139814.1, forward strand.
TTGTAATACAGCCACAGAACACAATCCAGATGAAAAGTTTTACTGAGAGAAGTAGGATTCTCACCCACAATTCCTGGGAAAGACTGTCACCTGAATGCAGGTCCTTCCTGACTAATGCCCACTGGTCCTTGACCTGAATTTGCTCACTGCTGTGTGCTCAAATGAAACTACTAAAGTCCACACTCTTTAAATGGGCAATACACCACATTCAGTAAATCTGGTAAGGGCAAAATTTGTGATAAAGCACAGCTGTTTGAAAGGCATTTGAACCTGTGATTTTTCAGAATGGTATTGCAAGTCCAATGAAATCAAGAACTTCTCAGTATTCCAGTTCTATGTGTTGTTCCCTGCAAGAAGCTGAAACATTACAGCTGGAGCAGTGCCTGACATGAAACTACCAGGGCTCGTCCGGGATTTGAACCCGGGACCTCTCGCACCCTAAGCGAGAATCATACCCCTAGACCAACGAGCCATGAAAGCTGCAAAATATTCCTTGTAGGAATCTTGTTACAGATTTTATGTGAGAAATATGACGATATCACCATATTAAGCTCATCCACAAGGCTTCCTCACTTATGACTGTCTTGTGGCTAAAAAAAGAAATCCAGGTATTTAGCCTCTGTAGGCTGGATACATGTCAGGAGTCTTTACATTGAAGAATGCAGGTTTCTCCCCCCTGACCCACTTTCAGGAAGTTAGTGTCACTTGAGTCATGCTGTGAATGAGGGTCGTTGGGGTCACCTCAGAGACACATCATGGAAAACTTGTAAAATCTATCTAGTTTCTGACCAGAGTGATATGATGTTTTGTAATACAGCCACAGAACACAATCCAGATGAAAAGTTTTACTGAGAGAAGTAGGATTCTCACCCACAATTCCTGGGAAAGACTGTCACCTGAATGCAGGTCCTTCCTGACTAATGCCCACTGGTCCTTGACCTGAATTTGCTCACTGCTGTGTGCGCAAATGAAACTACTAAAGTCCACACTCTTTAAATGGGCAATACACCACATTCAGTAAATCTGGTAAGGGCAACATTTGTGATAAAGCACAGCTGTTTGAAAGGCATTTGAACCTGTGATTTTTCAGAATGGTATTGCAAGTCCAATGAAATCCAGAACTTCTCAGTATTCCAGTTCTATGTGTTGTTCCCTGCAAGAAGCTGAAACATTACAGCTGGAGCAGTGCCTGACATGAAACTACCAGGGCTCGTCCGGGATTTGAACCTGGGACCTCTCGCACCCTAAGCGAGAATCATACCCCTAGACCAACGAGCCATGAAAGCTGCAAAATATTCCTTGTAGGAATCTTGTTACAGATTTTATGTGAGAAATATGACGATATCACCATATTAAGCTCATCCACAAGGCTTCCTCACTTATGACTGTCTTGTGGCTAAAAAAAGAAATCCAGGTATTTAGCCTCTGTAGGCTGGATACATGTCAGGAGTCTTTACATTGAAGAATGCAGGTTTCTCCCCCCTGACCCACTTTCAGGAAGTTAGTGTCACTTGAGTCATGCTGTGAATGAGGGTCGTTGGGGTCACCTCAGAGACACATCATGGAAAACTTGTAAAATCTATCTAGTTTCTGACCAGAGTGATATGATGTTTTGTAATACAGCCACAGAACACAATCCAGATGAAAAGTTTTACTGAGAGAAGTAGGATTCTCACCCACAATTCCTAGGAAAGACTGTCACCTGAATGCAGGTCCTTCCTGACTAATGCCCACTGGTTCTTGACCTGAATTTGATGAGTTTGCTCAATGAAACTAAAGTTCACACTCTTTAAATGGGCAATATACCACATTCAGTAAATCTGGTAAGGGCCAAATTCGTGATAAAGCACTGCTGTTTGAAAGGGATTTGAACCTGTGATTTTTCAGAATGGTACTGCAAGTGCAATGAAATTGGGAACTTCCCAGTATTGCAGTTCAATGTGTTGCTACCAGCAAGGAGCTGAAACTCTACAGCTGGAGCAGCTAAGTACAGGGCTCGTCCGGGATTTGAACCCGGGACCTCTCGCACCCGAAGCGAGAATCATACCCCTAGACCAACGAGCCACGCTTTCGTAATATTCCATATTCTATATTGTTACAGAATTTATGTGAGAAATATGACGATATCACCGGATTAAGTTAAAAGGAAAGAGAAATTGGGAAACAATACTGTTGGACTATATTTTATGCTCTGTATGTGAAGATGATGAAAACTGCAGAATATTCTATGTTGGACTCTTGTTACTGATTTTATGTGAGAAATATGACGATATCACCATATTAAGCTCATCCACAAGGTTTCCTCACTTATGACTGTCTTGTGGCTAAAAAAAAGAAATCCAGGTATTTAGCCTCTGTAGGCTGGATACATGTCAGGAGTCTTTACATTGAAGAATGCAGGTCGTTCACTCTCTGACCCACTTTCAGGTAGTTAGTTTCACTTGAGTCATGCTGTGAATGAGGGTCGTTGGGGTCACCTCAGAGACACATCATGGAAAACTTGTAAAATCTATCTAGTTTCTGACCAGAGTGATATGAAGTTTTGTAATACAGCCACAGAACACAATCCAGATTAAAAGTTTTACTGAGAGAAGTAGGATTCTCACCCACAATTCCTGGGAAAGACTGTCACCTGAATGCAGGTCCTTCCTGACTAATGCCCACTGGTCCTTGACCTGAATTTGCTCACTGCTGTGTGCGCAAATGAAACTACTAAAGTCCACACTCTTTAAATGGGCAATACACCACATTCAGTAAATCTGGTAAGGGCCAAATTCGTGATAAAGCACTGCTGTTTGAAAGGGATTTGAACCTGTGATTTTTCAGAATGGTACTGCAAGTGCAATGAAATTCAGAACTTCCCAGTATTGCAGTTCAATGTGTTGCTACCAGCAGGGAGCTGAAACTCTACAGCTGGAGCAGCTAAGTACAGGGCTCGTCCGGGATTTGAACCCGGGACCTCTCGCACCCGAAGCGAGAATCATACCCCTAGACCAACGAGCCACGCTTTCGTAATATTCCATATTCTATATTGTTACAGAATTTATGTGAGAAATATGACGATATCACCGGATTAAGTTAAAAGGAAAGAGAAATTGGGAAACAATACTGTTGGACTATATTTTATGCTCTGTATGTGAAGATGATGAAAACTGCAGAATATTCTATGTTGGACTCTTGTTACTGATTTTATGTGAGAAATATGACGATATCACCATATTAAGCTCATCCACAAGGTTTCCTCACTTATGACTGTCTTGTGGCTAAAAAAAGAAATCCAGGTATTTAGCCTCTGTAGGCTGGATACATGTCAGGAGTCTTTACATTGAAGAATGCAGGTTGTTCACTCTCTGACCCACTTTCAGGTAGTTAGTTTCACTTGAGTCATGCTGTGAATGAGGGTCGTTGGGGTCACCTCAGAGACACATCATGGAAAACTTGTAAAATCTATCTAGTTTCTGACCAGAGTGATATGAAGTTTTGTAATACAGCCACAGAACACAATCCAGATGAAAAGTTTTACTGAGAGAAGTAGGATTCTCACCCACAATTCCTGGGAAAGACTGTCACCTGAATGCAGGTCCTTCCTGACTAATGCCCACTGGTCCTTGACCTGAATTTGCTCACTGCTGTGTGCGCAAATGAAACTACTAAAGTCCACACTCTTTAAATGGGCAATACACCACATTCAGTAAATCTGGTAAGGGCCAAATTTGTGATAAAGCACTGCTGTTTGAAAGGGATTTGAACCTGTGATTTTTCAGAATGGTATTGCAAGTCCAATGAAATCAGGAACTTCCCAGTATTCCAGTTCGATGTGTTGTTCCCTGCAAGAAGCTGAAACATTACAGCTGGAGCAGTGCCTTACATGAAACTACCAGGGCTCATCCGGGATTTGAACCCGGGACCTCTCGCACCCTAAGCGAGAATCATACCCCTAGACCAACGAGCCATGAAAGCTGCGGAATATTCCTTGTACGAATCTTGTTACAGATTTTATGTGAGAAATATGACGATATCACCACATTAAGCTCATCCACAAGGCTTCCTCACTTATGACTGTCTTGTGGCTAAAAAAAGAAATCCAGGTATTTAGCCTCTGTAGGCTGGATACATGTCAGGAGTCTTTACATTGAAGAATGCAGGTCGTTCACTCTCTGACCCACTTTCAGGTAGTTAGTTTCACTTGAGTCATGCTGTGAATGAGGGTCGTTGGGGTCACCTCAGAGACACATCATGGAAAACTTGTAAAATCTATCTAGTTTCTGACCAGAGTGATATGAAGTTTTGTAATACAGCCACAGAACACAATCCAGATGAAAAGTTTTACTGAGAGAAGTAGGATTCTCACCCACAATTCCTGGGAAAGACTGTCACCTGAATGCAGGTCTTTCCTGACTAATGCCCACTGGTTCTTGACCTGAATTTGATGAGTTTGCTCACTGCTGTGTGCGCAAATGAAACTACTAAAGTTCACACTCTTTAAATGGGCAATATACCACATTCAGTAAATCTGGTAAGGGCCAAATTCGTGATAAAGCACTGCTGTTTGAAAGGGATTTGAACCTGTGATTTTTCAGAATGGTACTGCAAGTGCAATGAAATTCGGAACTTCCCAGTATTGCAGTTCAATGTGTTGCTACCAGCAAGGAGCTGAAACTCTACAGCTGGAGCAGCTAAGTACAGGGCTCGTCCGGGATTTGAACCCGGGACCTCTCGCACCCGAAGCAAGAATCATACCCCTAGACCAACGAGCCACGCTTTCGGAATATTCCATATTCTATATTGTTACAGAATTTATGTGAGAAATATGACGATATCACCGGATTAAGTTAAAAGGAAAGAGAAATTGGGAAACAATACTGTTGGACTATATTTTATGCTCTGTATGTGAAGATGATGAAAACTGCAGAATATTCTATGTTGGACTCTTGTTACTGATTTTATGTGAGAAATATGAGATATCACCATATTAAGCTCATCCACAAGGTTTCCTCACTTATGACTGTCTTGTGGCTAAAAAAAGAAATCCAGGTATTTAGCCTCTGTAGGCTGGATACATGTCAGGAGTCTTTACATTGAAGAATGCAGGTCGTTCACTCTCTGACCCACTTTCAGGTAGTTAGTTTCACTTGAGTCATGCTGTGTATGAGGGTCGTTGGGGTCACCTCAGAGACACATCATGGAAAACTTGTAAAATCTATCTAGTTTCTGACCAGAGTGATATGAAGTTTTGTAATACAGCCACAGAACACAATCCAGATGAAAAGTTTTACTGAGAGAAGTAGGATTCTCACCCACAATTCCTGGGAAAGACTGTCACCTGAATGCAGGTCCTTCCTGACTAATGCCCACTGGTCCTTGACCTGAACTTGCTCACTGCTGTGTGCGCAAATGAAACCACTAAAGTCCACACTCTTTAAATGGGCAATACACCACATTCAGTAAATCTGGTAAGGGCCAAATTCGTGATAAAGCACTGCTGTTTGAAAGGGATTTGAATCTGTGATTTTTCAGAATGGTGCTGCAAGTGCAATGAAATTCGGAACTTCCCAGTATTGCAGTTCAATGTGTTGCTACCAGCAAGGAGCTGAAACCCTACAGCTGGAGCAACTAAGTACAGGGCTCGTCCGGGATTTGAACCCGGGACCTCTCGCACCCTAAGCGAGAATCATACCCCTAGACCAACGAGCCACGTCTTAGTAATATTCCATATTCTATATTGTTACAGATTTTATGTGAGAAATATGACGATATCACCACATTAAGCTCATCCACAAGGCTTCCTCACTTATGACTGTCTTGTGGCTAAAAAAAGAAATCCAGGTATTTAGCCTCTGTAGGCTGGATACATGTCAGGAGTCTTTACATTGAAGAATGCAGGTCGTTCACTCTCTGACCCACTTTCAGGTAGTTAGTTTCACTTGAGTCATGCTGTGAATGAGGGTCGTTGGGGTCACCTCAGAGACACATCATGGAAAACTTGTAAAATCTATCTAGTTTCTGACCAGAGTGATATGATGTTTTGTAAGACAGACACAGAACACAATCCAGATGAAAAGTTTTACTGAGAGAAGTAGGATTCTCACCCACAATTCCTGGGAAAGACTGTCACCTGAATGCAGGTCCTTCCTGACTAATGCCCACTGGTTCTTGACCTGAATTTGCTCGCTGCTGTGTGCGCAAATGAAACTACTAAAGTCCACACTCTTTAAATGGGCAATACACCACATTCAGTAAATCTGGTAAGGGCCAAATTCGTGATAAAGCACTGCTGTTTGAAAGGGATTTGAACCTGTGATTTTTCAGAATGGTACTGCAAGTGCAATGAAATTGGGAACTTCCCAGTATTGTAGTTCAATGTGTTGTTACCAGCAAGGAGCTGTGCCTTACATGAAACTACCAGGGCTCGTCCGGGATTTGAACCCGGGACCTCTCGCACCCTAAGCGAGAATCATACCCCTAGACCAACGAGCCATGAAAGCTGCAGAATATTCCTTGTAGGAATCTTGTTACAGATTTTATGTGAGAAATATGACGATATCACCACATTAAGCTCATCCACAAGGCTTCCTCACTTATGACTGTCTTGTGGCTAAAAAAAGAAATCCAGGTATTTAGCCTCTGTAGGCTGGATACATGTCAGGAGTCTTTACATTTAAGAATGCAGGTCGTTCACTCTCTGACCCACTTTCAGGTAGTTAGTTTCACTTGAGTCATGCTGTGAATGAGGGTCGTTGGGGTCACCTCAGAGACACATCATGGAAAACTTGTAAAATCTATCTAGTTTCTGACCAGAGTGATATGATGTTTTGTAAGACAGCCACAGAACACAATCCAGATGAAAAGTTTTACTGAGAGAAGTAGGATTCTCACCCACAATTCCTAGGAAAGACTGTCACCTGAATGCAGGTCCTTCCTGACTAATGCCCACTGGTTCTTGACCTGAATTTGATGAGTTTGCTCACTGTGAAACTACTAAAGTTCACACTCTTTAAATGGGCAATATACCACATTCAGTAAATCTGGTAAGGGCCAAATTCGTGATAAAGCACTGCTGTTTGAAAGGGATTTGAACCTGTGATTTTTCAGAATGGTACTGCAAGTGCAATGAAATTGGGAACTTCCCAGTATTGCAGTTCAATGTGTTGCTACCAGCAAGGAGCTGAAACCCTACAGCTGGAGCAACTAAGTACAGGGCTCGTCCGGGATTTGAACCCGGGACCTCTCGCACCCTAAGCGAGAATCATACCCCTAGACCAACGAGCCACGTTTTCGTAACATTCCATATTCTATATTGTTACAGAATTTATGTGAGAAATATGACGATATCACCGGATTAAGTTAAAAGGAAAGAGAAATTGGGAAACAATATTGTTGGACTATATTTTATGCTCTGTATGTGAAGATGATGAAAGCTGCAGAATATTCTATATAGGACTCTTGTTACTGATTTTATGTGAGAAATATGACAATATCACCATATTAAGCTCATCCACAAGGCTTCCTCACTTATGACTGTCTTGTGGCTTAAAAAAAGAAATCCAGGTATTTAGCCTCTGTAGGCTGGATACATGTCAGGAGTCTTTAAATTGAAGAATGCAGGTCGTTCACTCTCTGACCCACTTTCAGGTAGTTAGTTTCACTTGAGTCATGCTGTGAATGAGGGTCGTTGGGGTCACCTCAGAGACACATCATGGAAAACTTGTAAAATCTATCTAGTTTCTGACCAGAGTGATATGAAGTTTTGTAATACAGCCACAGAACACAATCCAGATGAAAAGTTTTACTGAGAGAAGTAGGATTTTCACCCACAATTCCTGGGAAAGACTGTCACCTGAATGCAGGTCCTTCCTGACTAATGCCCACTGGTCCTTGACCTGAATTTGCTCACTGCTGTGTGCGCAAATGAAACTACTAAAGTCCACACTCTTTAAATGGGCAATACACCACATTCAGTAAATCTGGTAAGGGCCAAATTCGTGATAAAGCACTGCTGTTTGAAAGGGATTTGAACCTGTGATTTTTCAGAATGGTATTGCAAGTACAATGAAATCAGGAACTTCCCAGTATTCCAGTTGAATGTGTTGTTCCCTGCAAGAAGCTGAAACATTACAGCTGGAGCAGTGCCTTACATGAAACTACCAGGGCTCGTCCGGGATTTGAACCCGGGACCTCTCGCACCCTAAGCGAGAATCATACCCCTAGACCAACGAGCCATGAAAGCTGCAGAATATTCCTTGTAGGAATCTTGTTACAGATTTTATGTGAGAAATATGACGATATCACCATATTAAGCTCATCCACGAGGCTTCCTCACTTATGACTGTCTTGTGGCTAAAAAAAGAAATCCAGGTATTTAGCCTCTGTAGGCTGGATACATGTCAGGAGTCTTTACATTGAAGAAAGCAGGTCGTTCACTCTCTGACTCACTTTCAGGTAGTTAGTTTCACTTGAGTCATGCTGTGAATGAGGGTCGTTGGGGTCACCTCAGAGACACATCATGGAAAACTTGTAAAATCTATCTAGTTTCTGACCAGAGTGATATGATGTTTTGTAAGACAGCCACAGAACACAATCCAGATTAAAAGTTTTACTGAGAGAAGTAGGATTCTCACCCACAATTCCTGGGAAAGACTGTCACCTGAATGCAGGTCCTTCCTGACTAATGCCCACTGGTCCTTGACCTGAATTTGCTCACTGCTGTGTGCGCAAATGAAACTACTAAAGTCCACACTCTTTAAATGGGCAATACACCACATTCAGTAAATCTGGTAAGGGCCAAATTCGTGATAAAGCACTGCTGTTTGAAAGGGATTTGAACCTGTGATTTTTCAGAATGGTACTGCAAGTGCTATGAAATTGGGAACTTCCCAGTATTGCAGTTCAATGTGTTGTTTCCTGCAAGAAGCTGAAACATCACAGCTGGAGCAGTGCCTTACATGAAACTACCATGGCTCGTCCGGGATTTGAACCCCGTACCTCTCGCACCCTAAGCGAGAATCATACTCCTATACCAACGAGCCATGAAAGCTGCAGAAAATTCCTTGTAGTAATCTTGTTACAGATTTTATGTGAGAAATATGACGATATCACCATATTAAGCTCATCCACAAGGCTTCCTCACTTATGACTGTCTTGTGGCTAAAAAAAGAAATCCAGGTATTTAGCCTCTGTAGGCTGGATACATGTCAGGAGTCTTTACATTGAAGAAAGCAGGTCGTTCACTCTCTGACCCACTTTCAGGTAGTTAGTTTCACTTGAGTCATGCTGTGAATGAGGGTCGTTGGGGTCACCTCAGAGACACATCATGGAAAACATGTAAAATCTATCTAGTTTCTGACCCGAGTGATATGATGTTTTGTAAGACAGCCACAGAACACAATCCAGATTAAAAGTTTTACTGAGAGAAGTAGGATTCTCACCCACAATTCCTGGGAAAGACTGTCACCTGAATGCAGGTCCTTCCTGACTAATGCCCACTTGTTCTTGACCTGAATTTGATGAGTTTGCTCACTGCTGTGTGCGCAAATGAACCTACTAAAATCCACACTCTTTAAATGGGCAATATAACACATTCAGTAAATCTGGTAAGGGCCAAATTCGTGATAAAGCACTGCTGTTTGAAAGGGATTTGAACCTGTGATTTTTCAGAATGGTATTGCAAGTCCAATGAAATCAGGAACTTCCCAGTATTCCAGTTCAATGTGTCGTTCCCTGCAAGAAGCTGAAACATTACAGCTGGAGCAGTGCCTTACATGAAACTACCAGGGCTCGTCCGGGATTTGAACCCGGGACCTCTCGCACCCTAAGCGAGAATCATACCCCTAGACCAACGAGCCATGAAAGCTGCAGAATATTCCTTGTAGGAATCTTGTTACAGATTTTATGTGAGAAATATGACGATATCACCACATTAAGCTCATCCACAAGGCTTCCTCACTTATGACTGTCTTGTGGCTAAAAAAAGAAATCCAGGTATTTAGCCTCTGTAGGCTGGATACATGTCAGGAGTCTTTACATTGAAGAATGCAGGTCGTTCACTCTCTGACCCACTTTCAGGTAGTTAGTTTCACTTGAGTCATGCTGTGAATGAGGGTCGTTGGGGTCACCTCAGAGACACATCATGGAAAACTTGTAAAATCTATCTAGTTTCTGACCAGAGTGATATGATGTTTTGTAAGACAGCCACAGAACACAATCCAGATGAAAAGTTTTACTGAGAGAAGTAGGATTCTCACCCACAATTCCTAGGAAAGACTGTCACCTGAATGCAGGTCCTTCCTGACTAATGCCCACTGGTTCTTGACCTGAATTTGATGAGTTTGCTCACTGCTGTGTGCGCAAATGAAACTACTAAAGTTCACACTCTTTAAATGGGCAATATACCACATTCAGTAAATCTGGTAAGGGCCAAATTCGTGATAAAGCACTGCTGTTTGAAAGGGATTTGAACCTGTGATTTTTCAGAATGGTACTGCAAGTGCAATGAAATTGGGAACTTCCCAGTATTGCAGTTCAATGTGTTGCTACCAGCAAGGAGCTGAAACCCTACAGCTGGAGCAACTAAGTACAGGGCTCGTCCGGGATTTGAACCCGGGACCTCTCGCACCCTAAGCGAGAATCATACCCCTAGACCAACGAGCCACGTTTTCGTAATATTCCATATTCTATATTGTTACAGAATTTATGTGAGAAATATGACGATATCAACGGATTAAGTTAAAAGGAAAGAGAAATTGGGAAACAATACTGTTGGACTATATTTTATGCTCTGTATGTGAAGATGATGAAAACTGCAGAATATTCTATGTTGGACTCTTGTTACTAATTTTATGTGAGAAATATGACAATATCACCATATTAAGCTCATCCACAAGGCTTCCTCACTTATGACTGTCTTGTGGCTAAAAAAAGAAATCCAGGTATTTAGCCTCTGTAGGCTGGATACATGTCAGGAGTCTTTACATTGAAGAATGCAGGTCGTTCACTCTCTGACCCACTTTCAGGTAGTTAGTTTCACTTCAGTCATGCTGTGAATGAGGGTCGTTGGGGTCACCTCAGAGACACATCATGGAAAACTTGTAAAATCTATCTAGTTTCTGACCAGAGTGATATGATGTTTTGTAAGACAGACACAGAACACAATCCAGATGAAAAGTTTTACTGAGAGAAGTAGGATTCTCACCCACAATTCCTGGGAAAGACTGTCACCTGAATGCAGGTCCTTCCTGACTAATGCCCACTGGTTCTTGACCTGAATTTGCTCACTGCTGTGTGCGCAAATGAAACTACTAAAGTCCACACTCTTTAAATGGGCAATACACCACATTCAGTAAATCTGGTAAGGGCCAAATTCGTGATAAAGCACTGCTGTTTGAAAGGGATTTGAACCTGTGATTTTTCAGAATGGTACTGCAAGTGCAATGAAATTGGGAACTTCCCAGTATTGTAGTTCAATGTGTTGTTACCAGCAAGGAGCTGAAACATTACAGCTGGAGCAGTGCCTTACATGAAACTACCAGGGCTCGTCCGGGATTTGAACCCGGGACCTCTCGCACCCTAAGCGAGAATCATACCCCTAGACCAACGAGCCATGAAAGCTGCAGAATATTCCTTGTAGGAATCTTGTTACAGATTTTATGTGAGAAATATGACGATATCACCACATTAAGCTCATCCACAAGGCTTCCTCACTTATGACTGTCTTGTGGCTTAAAAAAAGAAATCCAGGTATTTAGCCTCTGTAGGCTGGATACATGTCAGGAGTCTTTAAATTGAAGAATGCAGGTCGTTCACTCTCTGACCCACTTTCAGGTAGTTAGTTTCACTTGAGTCATGCTGTGAATGAGGGTCGTTGGGGTCACCTCAGAGACACATCATGGAAAACTTGTAAAATCTATCTAGTTTCTGACCAGAGTGATATGAAGTTTTGTAAGACAGCCACAGAACACAATCCAGATGAAAAGTTTTACTGAGAGAAGTAGGATTCTCACCCACAATTCCTGGGAAAGACTGTCACCTGAATGCAGGTCCTTCCTGACTAATGCCCACTGGTTCTTGACCTGAATTTGCTCACTGCTGTGTGCGCAAATGAAACTACTAAAGTCCACACTCTTTAAATGGGCAATACACCACATTCAGTAAATCTGGTAAGGGCCAAATTCGTGATAAAGCACTGCTGTTTGAAAGGGATTTGAACCTGTGATTTTTCAGAATGGTACTGCAAGTGCAATGAAATTGGGAACTTCCCAGTATTGTAGTTCAATGTGTTGTTACCAGCAAGGAGCTGAAACATTACAGCTGGAGCAGTGCCTTACATGAAACTACCAGGGCTCGTCCGGGATTTGAACCCGGGACCTCTCGCACCCTAAGCGAGAATCATACCCCTAGACCAACGAGCCATGAAAGCTGCAGAATATTCCTTGTAGGAATCTTGTTACAGATTTTATGTGAGAAATATGACGATATCACCACATTAAGCTCATCCACAAGGCTTCCTCACTTATGACTGTCTTGTGGCTTAAAAAAAGAAATCCAGGTATTTAGCCTCTGTAGGCTGGATACATGTCAGGAGTCTTTAAATTGAAGAATGCAGGTCGTTCACTCTCTGACCCACTTTCAGGTAGTTAGTTTCACTTGAGTCATGCTGTGAATGAGGGTCGTTGGGGTCACCTCAGAGACACATCATGGAAAACTTGTAAAATCTATCTAGTTTCTGACCAGAGTGATATGAAGTTTTGTAATACAGCCACAGAACACAATCCAGATGAAAAGTTTTACTGAGAGAAGTAGGATTCTCACCCACAATTCCTGGGAAAGACTGTCACCTGAATGCAGGTCCTTCCTGACTAATGCCCACTGGTCCTTGACCTGAATTTGCTCACTGCTGTGTGCGCAAATGAAACTACTAAAGTCCACACTCTTTAAATGGGCAATACACCACATTCAGTAAATCTGGTAAGGGCCAAATTCGTGATAAAGCACTGCTGTTTGAAAGGGATTTGAACCTGTGATTTTTCAGAATGGTATTGCAAGTCCAATGAAATCAGGAACTTCCCAGTATTGCAGTTCAATGTGTCGTTCCCTGCAAGAAGCTGAAACATTACAGCTGGAGCAGTGCCTTACATGAAACTACCAGGGCTCGTCCGGGATTTGAACCCGGGACCTCTCGCACCCTAAGCGAGAATCATACCCCTAGACCAACGAGCCATGAAAGCTGCAGAATATTCCTTGTAGCAATCTTGTTACAGATTTTATGTGAGAAATATGACGATATCACCACATTAAGCTCATCCACAAGGCTTCCTCACTTATGACTGTCTTGTGGCTAAAAAAAGAAATCCAGGTATTTAGCCTCTGTAGGCTGGATACATGTCAGGAGTCTTTACATTGAAGAATGCAGGTCGTTCACTCTCTGACCCACTTTCAGGTAGTTAGTTTCACTTGAGTCATGCTGTGAATGAGGGTCGTTGGGGTCACCTCAGAGACACATCATGGAAAACTTGTAAAATCTATCTAGTTTCTGACCAGAGTGATATGATGTTTTGTAAGACAGCCACAGAACACAATCCAGATGAAAAGTTTTACTGAGAGAAGTAGGATTCTCACCCACAATTCCTAGGAAAGACTGTCACCTGAATGCAGGTCCTTCCTGACTAATGCCCACTGGTTCTTGACCTGAATTGGATGAGTTTGCTCACTGCTGTGTGCGCAAATGAAACTACTAAAGTTCACACTCTTTAAATGGGCAATATACCACATTCAGTAAATCTGGTAAGGGCCAAATTCGTGATAAAGCACTGCTGTTTGAAAGGGATTTGAACCTGTGATTTTTCAGAATGGTACTGCAAGTGCAATGAAATTGGGAACTTCCCAGTATTGCAGTTCAATGTGTTGCTACCAGCAAGGAGCTGAAACCCTACAGCTGGAGCAACTAAGTACAGGGCTCGTCCGGGATTTGAACCCGGGACCTCTCGCACCCTAAGCGAGAACCATACCCCTAGACCAACGAGCCACGTTTTCGTAATATTCCATATTCTATATTGTTACAGAATTTATGTGAGAAATATGACGATATCACCACATTAAGCTCATCCACAAGGCTTCCTCACTTATGACTGTCTTGTGGCTAAAAAAAGAAATCCAGGTATTTAGCCTCTGTAGGCTGGATACATGTCAGGAGTCTTTACATTGAAGAATGCAGGTCGTTTACCCACTTTCAGGTAGTTAATTTCACTTGAGTCATGCTGTGAATGAGGGTCGTTGGGGTCACCTCAGAGACACATCATGGAAAACTTGTAAAATCTATCTAGTTTCTGACCAGAGTGACATGATGTTTTGTAAGACAGCCACAGAACACAATCCAGATGAAAAGTTTTACTGAGAGAAGTAGGATTCTCACCCACAATTCCTGGGAAAGAATGTCACCTGAATGCAGGTCCTTCCTGACTAATGCCCACTGGTTCTTGACCTGAATTTGATGAGTTTTCTCACTGCTGTGTGCGCAAATGAAACTACTAAAGTCCACACTCTTTAAATGGGCAATACACCACATTCAGTAAATCTGGTAAGGGCCAAATTCGTGATAAAGCACTGCTGTTTGAAAGGGATTTGAACCTGTGATTTTTCAGAATGGTATTGCAAGTCCAATGAAATCAGGAATTTCCCAGTATTCCAGTTCAATGTGTTGTTCCCTGCAAGAAGCAGTGGAGCAGTGCCTTACATGAAACTACCAGGGCTCGTCCGGGATTTGAACCCGGGACCTCTCGCACCCTAAGCGAGAATCATACCCCTAGACCAACGAGCCATGAAAGCTGCAGAATATTCCTTGTAGGAATCTTGTTACAGATTTTATGTGAGAAATATGACGATATCACCATATTAAGCTCATCCACAAGGTTTCCTCACTTATGACTGTCTTGTGGCTAAAAAAAGAAATCCAGGTATTTAGCCTCTGTAGGCTGGATACATGTCAGGAGTCTTTACATTGAAGAATGCAGGTCGTTCACTCTCTGACCCACTTTCAGGTAGTAAGTTTCACTTGAGTCATGCTGTGAATGAGGGTCGTTGGGGTCACCTCAGAGACACATCATGGAAAACTTGTAAAATCTATCTAGTTTCTGACCAGAGTGATATGAAGTTTTGTAATACAGCCACAGAACACAATCCAGATGAAAAGTTTTACTGAGAGAAGTAGGATTCTCACCCACAATTCCTGGGAAAGACTGTCACCTGAATGCAGGTCCTTCCTGACTAATGCCCACTGGTCCTTGACCTGAATTTGCTCACTGCTGTGTGCGCAAATGAAACTACTAAAGTCCACACTCTTTAAATGGGCAATACACCACATTCAGTAAATCTGGTAAGGGCCAAATTCGTGATAAAGCACTGCTGTTTGAAAGGGATTTGAACCTGTGATTTTTCAGAATGGTATTGCAAGTCCAATGAAATCAGGAACTTCCCAGTATTCCAGTTCAATGTGTTGTTCCCTGCAAGAAGCTGAAACATTACAGCTGGAGCAGTGCCTTACATGAAACTACCAGGGCTCGTCCGGGATTTGAACCCGGGACCTCTCGCACCCTAAGCGAGAATCATACCCCTAGACCAACGAGCCATGAAAGCTGCAGAATATTCCTTGTAGGAATCTTGTTACAGATTTTATGTGAGAAATATGACGATATCACCATATTAAGCTCATCCACAAGGCTTCCTCACTTATGACTGTCTTGTGGCTAAAAAAAGAAATCCTGGTATTTAGCCTCTGTAGGCTGGATACATGTCAGGAGTCTTTACATTGAAGAATGCAGGTCGTTCACTCTCTGACCCACTTTCAGGTAGTTAATTTCACTTGAGTCATGCTGTGAATGAGGGTCGTTGGGGTCACCTCAGAGACACATCATGGAAAACTTGTAAAATCTATCTAGTTTCTGACCAGAGTGATATGAAGTTTTGTAATACAGCCACAGAACACAATCCAGATGAAAAGTTTTACTGAGAGAAGTAGGATTCTCACCCACAATTCCTGGGAAAGACTGTCACCTGAATGCAGGTCCTTCCTGACTAATGCCCACTGGTCCTTGACCTGAATTTGCTCACTGCTGTGTGCGCAAATGAAACTACTAAAGTCCACACTCTTTAAATGGGCAATACACCACATTCAGTAAATCTGGTAAGCGCCAAATCCGTGATAAAGCACTGCTGTTTGAAAGGGATTTGAACCTGTGATTTTTCAGAATGGTACTGCAAGTGCTATGAAATTGGGAACTTCCCAGTATTCCAGTTCAATGTGTTGTTCCCTGCAAGAAGCTGAAACATTACAGCTGGAGCAGTGCCTTACATGAAACTACCAGGGCTCGTCTGGGATTTGAACCCTGGACCTCTCGCACCCTAAGCGAGAATCATACCCCTAGACCAACGAGCCATGAAAGCTGCAGAATATTCCTTGTAGGAATCTTGTTACTGATTTTATGTGAGAAATATGACGATATCACCACATTAAGCTCATCCACAAGGCTTCCTCACTTATGACTGTCTTGTGGCTAAAAAAAGAAATCCAGGTATTTAGCCTCTGTAGGCTGGATACATGTCAGGAGTCTTTACATTGAAGAATGCAGGTCGTTCACCCACTTTCAGGTAGTTAATTTCACTTGAGTCATGCTGTGAATGAGGGTCGTTGGGGTCACCTCAGAGACACATCATGGAAAACTTGTAAAATCTATCTAGTTTCTGACCAGAGTGATATGAAGTTTTGTAATACAGCCACAGAACACAATCCAGATGAAAAGTTTTACTGAGAGAAGTAGGATTCTCACCCACAATTCCTGGGAAAGACTGTCACCTGAATGCAGGTCCTTCCTGACTAATGCCCACTGGTCCTTGACCTGAATTTGCTCACTGCTGTGTGCGCAAATGAAACTACTAAAGTCCACACTCTTTAAATGGGCAATACACCACATTCAGTAAATCTGGTAAGCGCCAAATCCGTGATAAAGCACTGCTGTTTGAAAGGGATTTGAACCTGTGATTTTTCAGAATGGTACTGCAAGTGCTATGAAATTGGGAACTTCCCAGTATTCCAGTTCAATGTGTTGTTCCCTGCAAGAAGCTGAAACATTACAGCTGGAGCAGTGCCTTACATGAAACTACCAGGGCTCGTCTGGGATTTGAACCCTGGACCTCTCGCACCCTAAGCGAGAATCATACCCCTAGACCAACGAGCCATGAAAGCTGCAGAATATTCCTTGTAGGAATCTTGTTACTGATTTTATGTGAGAAATATGACGATATCACCACATTAAGCTCATCCACAAGGCTTCCTCACTTATGACTGTCTTGTGGCTAAAAAAAGAAATCCAGGTATTTAGCCTCTGTAGGCTGGATACATGTCAGGAGTCTTTACATTGAAGAATGCAGGTCGTTCACCCACTTTCAGGTAGTTAATTTCACTTGAGTCATGCTGTGAATGAGGGTCGTTGGGGTCACCTCAGAGACACATCATGGAAAACTTGTAAAATCTATCTAGTTTCTGACCAGAGTGATATGATGTTTTGTAAGACAGCCACAGAACACAATCCAGATGAAAAGTTTTACTGAGAGAAGTAGGATTCTCACCCACAATTCCTGGGAAAGACTGTCACCTGAATGCAGGTCCTTCCTGACTAATGCCCACTGGTTCTTGACCTGAATTTGATGAGTTTGCTCACTGCTGTGTGCGCAAATGAAACTACTAAAGTTCACACTCTTTAAATGGGCAATACCACATTCAGTAAATCTGGTAAGGGCCAAATTCGTGATAAAGCACTGCTGTTTGAAAGGGATTTGAACCTGTGATTTTTCAGAATGGTATTGCAAGTCCAATGAAATCAGGAACTTTCCAGTATTCCAGTTCAATGTGTTGTTCCCTGCAAGAAGCTGAAACATTACAGCTGGAGCAGTGCCTTACATGAAACTACCAGGGCTCGTCCGGGATTTGAACCCGGGACCTCTCGCACCCTAAGCGAGAATCATACCCCTAGACCAACGAGCCATGAAAGCTGCAGAATATTCCTTGTAGCAATCTTGTTACAGATTTTATGTGAGAAATATGACGATATCACCATATTAAGCTCATCCACAAGGCTTCCTCACTTATGACTGTCTTGTGGCTGAAAAAAGAAAGCCAGGTATTTAGCCTCTGTAGGCTGGATACATGTCAGGAGTCTTTACATTGAAGAATGCAGGTCGTTCACTCTCTGACCCACTTTCAGGTAGTTAATTTCACTTGAGTCATGCTGTGAATGAGGGTCGTTGGGGTCACCTCAGAGACACATCATGGAAAACTTGTAAAATCTATCTAGTTTCTGACCAGAGTGACATGATGTTTTGTAAGACAGCCACAGAACACAATCCAGATGAAAAGTTTTACTGAGAGAAGTAGGATTCTCACCCACAATTCCTGGGAAAGACTGTCACCTGAATGCAGGTCCTTCCTGACTAATGCCCACTGGTTCTTGACCTGAATTTGATGAGTTTGCTCACTGCTGTGTGCGCAAATGAAACTACTAAAGTTCACACTCTTTAAATGGGCAATATACCACATTCAGTAAATCTGGTAAGGGCCAAATTCGTGATAAAGCACTGCTGTTTGAAAGGGATTTGAACCTGTGATTTTTCAGAATGGTACTGCAAGTGCAATGAAATTGGGAACTTCCCAGTATTGCAGTTCAATGTGTTGCTACCAGCAAGGAGCTGAAACCCTACAGCTGGAGCAACTAAGTACAGGGCTCGTCCGGGATTTGAACCCGGGACCTCTCGCACCCTAAGCGAGAATCATACCCCTAGACCAACGAGCCACGTTTTCGTAATATTCCATATTCTATATTGTTACAGAATTTATGTGAGAAATATGACGATATCACCGGATTAAGTTAAAAGGAAAGAGAAATTGGGAAACAATACTGTTGGACTATATTTTATGCTCTGTATGTGAAGATGATGAAAACTGCAGAATATTCTATGTTGGACTCTTGTTACTAATTTTATGTGAAAAATATGACAATATCACCATATTAAGCTCATCCACAAGGCTTCCTCACTTATGACTGTCTTGTGGCTAAAAAAAGAAATCCAGGTATTTAGCCTCTGTAGGCTGGATACATGTCAGGAGTCTTTACATTGAAGAATGCAGGTCGTTCACTCTCTGACCCACTTTCAGGTAGTTAGTTTCACTTCAGTCATGCTGTGAATGAGGGTCGTTGGGGTCACCTCAGAGACACATCATGGAAAACTTGTAAAATCTATCTAGTTTCTGACCAGAGTGATATGATGTTTTGTAAGACAGACACAGAACACAATCCAGATGAAAAGTTTTACTGAGAGAAGTAGGATTCTCACCCACAATTCCTGGGAAAGACTGTCACCTGAATGCAGGTCCTTCCTGACTAATGCCCACTGGTTCTTGACCTGAATTTGCTCACTGCTGTGTGCGCAAATGAAACTACTAAAGTCCACACTCTTTAAATGGGCAATACACCACATTCAGTAAATCTGGTAAGGGCCAAATTCGTGATAAAGCACTGCTGTTTGAAAGGGATTTGAACCTGTGATTTTTCAGAATGGTACTGCAAGTGCAATGAAATTGGGAACTTCCCAGTATTGTAGTTCAATGTGTTGTTACCAGCAAGGAGCTGAAACATTACAGCTGGAGCAGTGCCTTACATGAAACTACCAGGGCTCGTCCGGGATTTGAACCCGGGACCTCTCGCACCCTAAGCGAGAATCATACCCCTAGACCAACGAGCCATGAAAGCTGCAGAATATTCCTTGTAGGAATCTTGTTACAGATTTTATGTGAGAAATATGACGATATCACCACATTAAGCTCATCCACAAGGCTTCCTCACTTATGACTGTCTTGTGGCTTAAAAAAAGAAATCCAGGTATTTAGCCTCTGTAGGCTGGATACATGTCAGGAGTCTTTAAATTGAAGAATGCAGGTCGTTCACTCTCTGACCCACTTTCAGGTAGTTAGTTTCACTTGAGTCATGCTGTGAATGAGGGTCGTTGGGGTCACCTCAGAGACACATCATGGAAAACTTGTAAAATCTATCTAGTTTCTGACCAGAGTGATATGAAGTTTTGTAATACAGCCACAGAACACAATCCAGATGAAAAGTTTTACTGAGAGAAGTAGGATTCTCACCCACAATTCCTGGGAAAGACTGTCACCTGAATGCAGGTCCTTCCTGACTAATGCCCACTGGTCCTTGACCTGAATTTGCTCACTGCTGTGTGCGCAAATGAAACTACTAAAGTCCACACTCTTTAAATGGGCAATACACCACATTCAGTAAATCTGGTAAGGGCCAAATTCGTGATAAAGCACTGCTGTTTGAAAGGGATTTGAACCTGTGATTTTTCAGAATGGTATTGCAAGTCCAATGAAATCAGGAACTTCCCAGTATTCCAGTTCAATGTGTCGTTCCCTGCAAGCTGCTGAAACATTACAGCTGGAGCAGTGCCTTACATGAAACTACCAGGGCTCGTCCGGGATTTGAACCCGGGACCTCTCGCACCCTAAGCGAGAACCATACCCCTAGACCAACGAGCCATGAAAGCTGCAGAATATTCCTTGTAGGAATCTTGTTACAGATTTTATGTGAGAAATATGACGATATCACCACATTAAGCTCATCCACAAGGCTTCCTCACTTATGACTGTCTTGTGGCTAAAAAAAGAAATCCAGGTATTTAGCCTCTGTAGGCTGGATACATGTCAGGAGTCTTTACATTGAAGAATGCAGGTCGTTCACTCTCTGACCCACTTTCAGGTAGTTAGTTTCACTTGAGTCATGCTGTGAATGAGGGTCGTTGGGGTCACCTCAGAGACACATCATGGAAAACTTGTAAAATCTATCTAGTTTCTGACCAGAGTGATATGATGTTTTGTAAGACAGCCACAGAACACAATCCAGATGAAAAGT
>NC_139814.1:2543700-2551200 GCF_963457635.1 Microchirus variegatus
TGAAGAATGCAGGTCGTTCACTCTCTGACCCACTTTCAGGTAGTTAGTTTCACTTGAGTCATGCTGTGAATGAGGGTCGTTGGGGTCACCTCAGAGACACATCATGGAAAACTTGTAAAATCTATCTAGTTTCTGACCAGAGTGATATGAAGTTTTGTAATACAGCCACAGAACACAATCCAGATGAAAAGTTTTACTGAGAGAAGTAGGATTCTCACCCACAATTCCTGGGAAAGACTGTCACCTGAATGCAGGTCCTTCCTGACTAATGCCCACTGGTTCTTGACCTGAATTTGCTCACTGCTGTGTGCGCAAATGAAACTACTAAAGTCCACACTCTTTAAATGGGCAATACACCACATTCAGTAAATCTGGTAAGGGCCAAATTCGTGATAAAGCACTGCTGTTTGAAAGGGATTTGAACCTGTGATTTTTCAGAATGGTATTGCAAGTCCAATGAAATCAGGAACTTCCCAGTATTCCAGTTCAATGTGTTGTTCCCTGCAAGAAGCAGTGGAGCAGTGCCTTACATGAAACTACCAGGGCTCGTCCGGGATTTGAACCCGGGACCTCTCGCACCCTAAGCGAGAATCATACCCCTAGACCAACGAGCCATGAAAGCTGCAGAATATTCCTTGTAGGAATCTTGTTACAGATTTTATGTGAGAAATATGACGATATCACCATATTAAGCTCATCCACAAGGTTTCCTCACTTATGACTGTCTTGTGGCTAAAAAAAGAAATCCAGGTATTTAGCCTCTGTAGGCTGGATACATGTCAGGAGTCTTTACATTGAAGAATGCAGGTTTCTCCCCCCTGACCCACTTTCAGGTAGTTAGTTTCACTTGAGTCATGCTGTGAATGAGGGTCGTTGGGGTCACCTCAGAGACACATCATGGAAAACTTGTAAAATCTATCTAGTTTCTGACCAGAGTGATATGATGTTTTGTAAGACAGCCACAGAACACAATCCAGATGAAAAGTTTTACTGAGAGAAGTAGGATTCTCACCCACAATTCCTGGGAAAGACTGTCACCTGAATGCAGGTCCTTCCTGACTAATGCCCACTGGTTCTTGACCTGAATTTGATGAGTTTGCTCACTGCTGTGTGCGCAAATGAAACTACTAAAGTTCACACTCTTTAAATGGGCAATACCACATTCAGTAAATCTGGTAAGGGCCAAATTCGTGATAAAGCACTGCTGTTTGAAAGGGATTTGAACCTGTGATTTTTCAGAATGGTATTGCAAGTCCAATGAAATCAGGAACTTTCCAGTATTCCAGTTCAATGTGTTGTTCCCTGCAAAAAGCTGAAACATTACAGCTGGAGCAGTGTCTTACATGAAACTACCAGGGCTCGTCCGGGATTTGAACCCGGGACCTCTCGCACCCTAAGCGAGAATCATACCCCTAGACCAACGAGCCATGAAAGCTGCAGAATATTCCTTGTAGGAATCTTGTTACAGATTTTATGTGAGAAATATGACGATATCACCATATTAAGCTCATCCACAAGGCTTCCTCACTTATGACTGTCTTGTGGCTAAAAAAAGAAAGCCAGGTATTTAGCCTCTGTAGGCTGGATACATGTCAGGAGTCTTTACATTGAAGAATGCAGGTCGTTCACTCTCTGACCCACTTTCAGGTAGTTAATTTCACTTGAGTCATGCTGTGAATGAGGGTCGTTGGGGTCACCTCAGAGACACATCATGGAAAACTTGTAAAATCTATCTAGTTTCTGACCAGAGTGATATGATGTTTTGTAAGACAGCCACAGAACACAATCCAGATGAAAAGTTTTACTGAGAGAAGTAGGATTCTCACCCACAATTCCTGGGAAAGACTGTCACCTGAATGCAGGTCCTTCCTGACTAATGCCCACTGGTTCTTGACCTGAATTTGATGAGTTTGCTCACTGCTGTGTGCGCAAATGAAACTACTAAAGTTCACACTCTTTAAATGGGCAATACCACATTCAGTAAATCTGGTAAGGGCCAAATTCGTGATAAAGCACTGCTGTTTGAAAGGGATTTGAACCTGTGATTTTTCAGAATGGTATTGCAAGTCCAATGAAATCAGGAACTTTCCAGTATTCCAGTTCAATGTGTTGTTCCCTGCAAAAAGCTGAAACATTACAGCTGGAGCAGTGTCTTACATGAAACTACCAGGGCTCGTCCGGGATTTGAACCCGGGACCTCTCGCACCCTAAGCGAGAATCATACCCCTAGACCAACGAGCCATGAAAGCTGCAGAATATTCCTTGTAGGAATCTTGTTACAGATTTTATGTGAGAAATATGACGATATCACCATATTAAGCTCATCCACAAGGCTTCCTCACTTATGACTGTCTTGTGGCTAAAAAAAGAAAGCCAGGTATTTAGCCTCTGTAGGCTGGATACATGTCAGGAGTCTTTACATTGAAGAATGCAGGTCGTTCACTCTCTGACCCACTTTCAGGTAGTTAATTTCACTTGAGTCATGCTGTGAATGAGGGTCGTTGGGGTCACCTCAGAGACACATCATGGAAAACTTGTAAAATCTATCTAGTTTCTGACCAGAGTGACATGATGTTTTGTAAGACAGCCACAGAACACAATCCAGATGAAAAGTTTTACTGAGAGAAGTAGGATTCTCACCCACAATTCCTGGGAAAGACTGTCACCTGAATGCAGGTCCTTCCTGACTAATGCCCACTGGTTCTTGACCTGAATTTGATGAGTTTGCTCACTGCTGTGTGCGCAAATGAAACTACTAAAGTTCACACTCTTTAAATGGGCAATATACCACATTCAGTAAATCTGGTAAGGGCCAAATTCGTGATAAAGCACTGCTGTTTGAAAGGGATTTGAACCTGTGATTTTTCAGAATGGTACTGCAAGTGCAATGAAATTGGGAACTTCCCAGTATTGCAGTTCAATGTGTTGCTACCAGCGAGGAGCTGAAACCCTACAGCTGGAGCAGCTAAGTACAGGGCTCGTCCGGGATTTGAACCCGGGACCTCTCGCACCCTAAGCGAGAATCATACCCCTAGACCAACGAGCCATGAAATCTGCAGAATATTCCTTGTAGGAATCTTGTTACAGATTTTATGTGAGAAATATGACGATATCACTATATTAAGCTCATCCACAAGGCTTCCTCACTTATGACTGTCTTGTGGCTTAAAAAAAGAAATCCAGGTATTTAGCCTCTGTAGGCTGGATACATGTCAGGAGTCTTTACATTGAAGAATGCAGGTCGTTCACTCTCTGACCCACTTTCAGGTAGTTAGTTTCACTTGAGTCATGCTGTGAATGAGGGTCGTTGGGGTCACCTCAGAGACACATCATGGAAAACTTGTAAAATCTATCTAGTTTCTGACCAGAGTGATATGAAGTTTTGTAATACAGCCACAGAACACAATCCAGATGAAAAGTTTTACTGAGAGAAGTAGGATTCTCACCCACAATTCCTGGGAAAGACTGTCACCTGAATGCAGGTCCTTCCTGACTAATGCCCACTGGTTCTTGACCTGAATTTGCTCACTGCTGTGTGCGCAAATGAAACTACTAAAGTCCACACTCTTTAAATGGGCAATACACCACATTCAGTAAATCTGGTAAGGGCCAAATTCGTGATAAAGCACTGCTGTTTGAAAGGGATTTGAACCTGTGATTTTTCAGAATGGTATTGCAAGTCCAATGAAATCAGGAACTTCCCAGTATTCCAGTTCAATGTGTTGTTCCCTGCAAGAAGCTGAAACATTACAGCTGGAGCAGTGCCTTACATGAAACTACCAGGGCTCGTCCGGGATTTGAACCCGGGACCTCTCGCACCCTAAGCGAGAATCATACCCCTAGACCAACGAGCCATGAAAGCTGCAGAATATTCCTTGTAGGAATCTTGTTACAGATTTTATGTGAGAAATATGACGATATCACCATATTAAGCTCATCCACAAGGCTTCCTCACTTATGACTGTCTTGTGGCTAAAAAAAGAAATCCAGGTATTTAGCCTCTGTAGGCTGGATACATGTCAGGAGTCTTTACATTGAAGAATGCAGGTCGTTCACTCTCTGACCCACTTTCAGGTAGTTAATTTCACTTGAGTCATGCTGTGAATGAGGGTCGTTGGGGTCACCTCAGAGACACATCATGGAAAACTTGTAAAATCTATCTAGTTTCTGACCAGAGTGATATGAAGTTTTGTAATACAGCCACAGAACACAATCCAGATGAAAAGTTTTACTGAGAGAAGTAGGATTCTCACCCACAATTCCTGGGAAAGACTGTCACCTGAATGCAGGTCCTTCCTGACTAATGCCCACTGGTCCTTGACCTGAATTTGCTCACTGCTGTGTGCGCAAATGAAACTACTAAAGTCCACACTCTTTAAATGGGCAATACACCACATTCAGTAAATCTGGTAAGGGCCAAATCCGTGATAAAGCACTGCTGTTTGAAAGGGATTTGAACCTGTGATTTTTCAGAATGGTATTGCAAGTCCAATGAAATCAGGAACTTCCCAGTATTCCAGTTCAATGTGTTGTTCCCTGCAAGAAGCTGAAACATTACAGCTGGAGCAGTGCCTTACATGAAACTACCAGGGCTCGTCTGGGATTTGAACCCGGGACCTCTCGCACCCTAAGCGAGAATCATACCCCTAGACCAACGAGCCATGAAAGCTGCAGAATATTCCTTGTAGGAATCTTGTTACTGATTTCATGTGAGAAATATGACGATATCACCACATTAAGCTCATCCACAAGGCTTCCTCACTTATGACTGTCTTGTGGCTAAAAAAAGAAATCCAGGTATTTAGCCTCTGTAGGCTGGATACATGTCAGGAGTCTTTACATTGAAGAATGCAGGTCGTTTACCCACTTTCAGGTAGTTAATTTCACTTGAGTCATGCTGTGAATGAGGGTCGTTGGGGTCACCTCAGAGACACATCATGGAAAACTTGTAAAATCTATCTAGTTTCTGACCAGAGTGACATGATGTTTTGTAAGACAGCCACAGAACACAATCCAGATGAAAAGTTTTACTGAGAGAAGTAGGATTCTCACCCACAATTCCTGGGAAAGAATGTCACCTGAATGCAGGTCCTTCCTGACTAATGCCCACTGGTTCTTGACCTGAATTTGATGAGTTTTCTCACTGCTGTGTGCGCAAATGAAACTACTAAAGTCCACACTCTTTAAATGGGCAATACACCACATTCAGTAAATCTGGTAAGGGCCAAATTCGTGATAAAGCACTGCTGTTTGAAAGGGATTTGAACCTGTGATTTTTCAGAATGGTATTGCAAGTCCAATGAAATCAGGAACTTCCCAGTATTCCAGTTCAATGTGTTGTTCCCTGCAAGAAGCAGTGGAGCAGTGCCTTACATGAAACTACCAGGGCTCGTCCGGGATTTGAACCCGGGACCTCTCGCACCCTAAGCGAGAATCATACCCCTAGACCAACGAGCCATGAAAGCTGCAGAATATTCCTTGTAGGAATCTTGTTACAGATTTTATGTGAGAAATATGACGATATCACCATATTAAGCTCATCCACAAGGTTTCCTCACTTATGACTGTCTTGTGGCTAAAAAAAGAAATCCAGGTATTTAGCCTCTGTAGGCTGGATACATGTCAGGAATCTTTACATTGAAGAATGCAGGTTTCTCCCCCCTGACCCACTTTCAGGTAGTTAGTTTCACTTGAGTCATGCTGTGAATGAGGGTCGTTGGGGTCACCTCAGAGACACATCATGGAAAACTTGTAAAATCTATCTAGTTTCTGACCAGAGTGATATGATGTTTTGTAAGACAGCCACAGAACACAATCCAGATGAAAAGTTTTACTGAGAGAAGTAGGATTCTCACCCACAATTCCTGGGAAAGACTGTCACCTGAATGCAGGTCCTTCCTGACTAATGCCCACTGGTTCTTGACCTGAATTTGATGAGTTTGCTCACTGCTGTGTGCGCAAATGAAACTACTAAAGTTCACACTCTTTAAATGGGCAATACCACATTCAGTAAATCTGGTAAGGGCCAAATTCGTGATAAAGCACTGCTGTTTGAAAGGGATTTGAACCTGTGATTTTTCAGAATGGTATTGCAAGTCCAATGAAATCAGGAACTTTCCAGTATTCCAGTTCAATGTGTTGTTCCCTGCAAGAAGCTGAAACATTACAGCTGGAGCAGTGCCTTACATGAAACTACCAGGGCTCGTCCGGGATTTGAACCCGGGACCTCTCGCACCCTAAGCGAGAATCATACCCCTAGACCAACGAGCCATGAAAGCTGCAGAATATTCCTTGTAGGAATCTTGTTACAGATTTTATTTGAGAAATATGACGATATCACCATATTAAGCTCATCCACAAGGCTTCCTCACTTATGACTGTCTTGTGGCTAAAAAAAGAAAGCCAGGTATTTAGCCTCTGTAGGCTGGATACATGTCAGGAGTCTTTACATTGAAGAATGCAGGTCGTTCACTCTCTGACCCACTTTCAGGTAGTTAATTTCACTTGAGTCATGCTGTGAATGAGGGTCGTTGGGGTCACCTCAGAGACACATCATGGAAAACTTGTAAAATCTATCTAGTTTCTGACCAGAGTGATATGATGTTTTGTAAGACAGCCACAGAACACAATCCAGATGAAAAGTTTTACTGAGAGAAGTAGGATTCTCACCCACAATTCCTGGGAAAGACTGTCACCTGAATGCAGGTCCTTCCTGACTAATGCCCACTGGTTCTTGACCTGAATTTCATGAGTTTGCTCACTGCTGTGTGCGCAAATGAAACTACTAAAGTTCACACTCTTTAAATGGGCAATATACCACATTCAGTAAATCTGGTAAGGGCCAAATTCGTGATAAAGCACTGCTGTTTGAAAGGGATTTGAACCTGTGATTTTTCAGAATGGCACTGCAAGTGCAATGAAATTGGGAACTTCCCAGTATTGCAGTTCAATGTGTTGCTACCAGCAAGGAGCTGAAACCCTACAGCTGGAGCAGCTAAGTACAGGGCTCGTCGGGGATTTGAACCCGGGACCTCTCGCACCCGAAGCGAGAATCATACCCCTAGACCAACGAGCCACGATTTCGTAATATTCCATATTCTATATTGTTACAGAATTTATGTGAGAAATATGACGACATCACCGGATTAAGTTAAAAGGAAAAGAGAAATTGGGAAACAATACTGTTGGACTATATGTTATGCTCTGTATGTGAAGATGATGAAAACTGCAGAATATTCTATGTTGGACTCTTGTTACTGATTTTATGTGAGAAATATGACGATATCACTATATTAAGCTCATCCACAAGGCTTCCTCACTTATGACTGTCTTGTGGCTTAAAAAAAGAAATCCAGGTATTTAACCTCTGTAGGCTGGATACATGTCAGGAGTCTTTACATTGAAGAATGCAGGTCGTTCACTCTCTGACCCACTTTCAGGTAGTTAGTTTCACTTGAGTCATGCTGTGAATGAGGGTCGTTGGGGTCACCTCAGAGACAC
>NC_139814.1:6625516-6693016 GCF_963457635.1 Microchirus variegatus
GATGACTTTCTGAAAAATTTCGTCAACTGTCCATATTGACAATCGGGCGGACGGCGCTTATGTGAGTATTTCGTTATCCACGCGTGTTTTGTTTTATAGATTCCTCCACATACACACTTCACTGACTGACACGCACAGTCCGACTAACGTGTCACTCTTCTTTTCCTCTCTTTTCCC
Organism: Microchirus variegatus; assembly: GCF_963457635.1. Lineage (NCBI taxonomy): Eukaryota > Metazoa > Chordata > Actinopteri > Pleuronectiformes > Soleidae > Microchirus > Microchirus variegatus. Next base: position 6,625,694 of record NC_139814.1, read on the forward strand.
CACAACAAGACTGCGTGTTGGACACCGGAGCGGACACCTTGTCGCACGCGAGCAGCGTGGACTCCTCTCTCCTTTTCTCCTCTCCTTTCTCCTCCACCGCCGTGACGCGAGGAGCTGAGGTTTTTTTTTTTTTTTTTTTTTCCTCCTCCACGTTTGCCGTGAACAGAGGTGTGAAAGAGTCCGGTGAGAGGTGACGGGAGCGCGGCGAGGACGAGGCGCAGACAGCTGTCCATATATATACACATGTCCTCCACTCCGCTACAGACTGAGATCCGCACGGAGCTGCTGGTTTTTTATTTATTTATTTATTTCATTTCATTTCTTTCTCTCCCACCCAGTTTTCTCAGGCTGCAATTGAGTTTGTGTGATCGGAAGAAGTTAATGCACGAGACCATTTAATTTTGTTGTTTCGCACATTTTCTCACCGGACGCATCGCTTCTTTGACCAGAGACGCGTAAAAGAGATTAAAGATCGCCTGAGAGAGAGAGAGAGACAGAAAACAGAGACTTCCTTACTCCTGCGTGGGAGCTGCACTGTAACCAGCCCACATCCACGATCTCTCCGTCCGTCCGTCTGTCTGTCATTCTGCTGAAGAACTGAGGGAAACGCTGCTCCTGCTGCTGGCTTTGATTTCCTCCCGTTGCACCGGTTTCCTCTCGTCATTTTGTCCGCTATTTTGATCTCTGCATGAAAAGTCAAGCGGAAAGTCTTGCAGCAGCATGCCGAGGAGAAAGCAGCAAGCACCGCGGCGGTCATCAGGTGAGCCCCGGCTCTGCAAACACACACACAAACAAACAAACACCTCCATCTAAACACACACACTTTTATCTTCCCCTGTGTAGATTAAACAAGTTTGCACATCAGTGTGTGGAGATAATACAGGGGACAAGGACAACATGGACACTTGACCACATCTGTATCAATGTCTTCAGTTTGTGTGGCTTCACTTTAGTTCTAGTAGTTCTGTGTTAGTGGATCAGGACACAAGTTTATTTCCACTAATCTTGTCAGGCATGTTTTCTGTGTTCATTTACGCAGGCATGCACTTCTGTGCCAAATCTGCATGCATGCGTGTGTGAGACTGTGTGTGTGTGTGTGCACTTCACTATCAACACTCCATGGAGCTGCTGATCCTTCCACCACCAGGTTGCCAGCATTCAAGTTCTCCCCCCCCCCCCCCCAAAAAAAACAAAGCTCATCTTATCTCGTTTTTACAGGCGAACAACGTGTCTGATGTGTTAGTGGGAAAAAGGGGAGAGAAAAGAGCATATTTTCATCCTGTGTTCCGCTCTGGTTTTTTTTTTTTTTTTTTTTTTGCCATCCCTGATTTGATGCTTGATTGATCGCCTGTCACGCAACTTCCTTTGATCTATTCATTCCTGATAAACATCAGTAAATCATTCACCACAGAGACACGCATGCGCCCGGTAGCTGCTGGACTCCCACTCCCACTCCCACCACCCCCCCCCCCTCCTCAAAGGAGAACTTTTTTGCCCCCGCCGAGGAGCAAAAGAAAAGACAAACTGAAAGACAAGGGAGGAAAAAAAAAGAAGTTCTCAAGAGGGATAAATACTTTGCGATTAATACCCAAAGGAGGGGAGGCGACGGGGAAGGGGGTGCTGGGGCGTAACGAGATCACAGAGAAGCATCCCACACATGGAGTGTGGGGTGAAGTGAGGAGGTTACCTCTAATGGTCACTTCAAACTCTTGACCTGACCTTTGTGACCATCTCTAAGAAACATTCAGTGTTAAATGTTAGAGACATGGACACGTGTGGTGTGTGTGTGATTACACAGAATATGTAAGAGTCAAGTAACCTTCTGCTCATCATTCTGGTTTTTTTCTAAAGGTGGAAAAAAATAAAAGTCCTCCAGGAAAAGTAAATAAATACATTCATATCCTGAGGGAAATTCTATACCACAACACTTTGCATTTTGACAGTCAGGCCTATACATTACCGTGAAGCTGAGCAGACATGAAGCGCCGCCGTGTGAGAGAATCGCATGTTTTTTTCCCCCCCACAGAATCCATTTGATGTCCCTGGGAGACGTGTGTGATTGACATGCATTTCCAAATGACGGGGAGGAAGAAAAAAAAAAAGGGGAACCTTTGAAGTTCACGCAGTAATGACCAAAGCCGAATAAAACAGCTGTAGAATGTTAAGCAGGCGGTGGAAATGTGAGGTTAAGCAGACTTAATCAAGGTTGTGACAGAAAGACTTTGAACTCTGTGGGGCTGTAATTTCTAATTGACGCACGGCTTCAGTGATGGATGGGGAGAAATGTGTTTGAAGCGCGGCCCTGCACACTAAAAAAGTGAACAGTGTCTGTTTCCACCTCAGCCGTGAGTGATGGTGAAACAAAAGTGTTGTTTCCTGTGTTTTTTCCAGTGGTCGTCAAGTGCATGAATGCCCTAGTTCCTGCTCGAGCTTTTAAATATTGATTTAAATGTTCTGTTTTGTACGTCGCGCGCAGTAATTGTCAACGGCAACATGGATGACATTGTCTGTCTAAAACACACCTCTAGTGTGTGTGTGTGTGTGAGATAGAGAGAAGCAGACTGCCTCTTTTGTACAACTCACCTATAAACACTGGCTATTTTTACAATGCATTACCAGATATTTCCACAACCCAGATTTGTCACTTTGGAGTTGCACTAAAACAAAATGTTGCATATGCTCATAAGAGAGAGAGAGAGTGTGAGAGAAAGAGAGAGGGTGGGTTGAATGGCTCTTTGTATGCCATTTCAAATGGGAGCGTTTCATCAGTCACAGTGATGATTTTAGACCCTGTAATGGCGGTGTACCCTATCTAGATTATGACCAGTGACAATACATCAGTGTTCTTTCATTTGGAACCACATTACTGCATCTGTTAGTTTTGGCAGTTGACTTCAGCGCAGTGCTATTGGAGCAGCAGAGACTTTTGCTGCAGTCATTTGTCGTCATTTTTTTTCCTCTTCTCTCTCTCTCTCTCTCTCTCTCTCTCTCTCTTTCTCCCCTCCTGTCTTTTCTCAATGAAGTGAAGTGTCGTTCTGAGACGTTCCTCGCAGGAGCTGAGCTAATTACACAAACATAGACAATGCAGTGATATCAAGTCACGGCAAACAGAAACATATTGTGTAAAAAAAAAAAAAATGATGTAGTGTTTAAGTTTCCCCTTTGCTCTAATGTCGTGTGCCTGTGTTCCCTTTGATGACATGAAATTGAAACAGGAAACGGTGCAATTATTGTATCACTCACGCGACAGAAAATGAACATGCAGCATTTCCGTCCTTCAACAAAACAAATGAGACAGATTTTCTGCTCTCAGTCGATCTGGTGCTTTTTCTCGGTGTTATATTAACTGTGAATGGAACAGCAATTTGAAGACCTTGACTTCAGGCCTGGAAACTTTTATTTTCATGTATTTAATTACGAAGATAATTCCGGTGCTAATTGTGAGAGTGGTTTGTTTGAAGGGCTGTGATTAAAGCACAATAACACCTTTTTATTCAGAGGAAAGTGGAGGCTGAGAAGTTTGCAGGAATGAATGGGTTTTTCAACAGTGACCTGTGACACTGGAACACATTTTCTAGTGACTGTTTGAAGAAAACTGAGCACATCAGACTGTTTTAGGGCCATTATCACGTTTAAATACGGCAACATGCTGCGTATATTACAGCAGAATAAGCAGTGATTACTTTTAATTGGTGAATGTGAGGCTGTATATAAAAAAAATATATACAAAGAAGCCATAATTCTTTACTCGCCTTGATACTGAGGTTCACAGGTTTGATTGCTGTAGGAAAATTAATGACATTGCAGCACGTCTTCTTTTGCCTTTTAGTGTGCCAGCCTACATATCTTAAATCAAACACTGTCACTCTAAGTAATGAATCTGTCAAGTAATCATTCAACACGTCAGCGCGATTACAGTGCGACTCTGCGCGAGATATAATATTTATTCCGCATCAGTTAAAAAGTCGTAACTGCCAACGCAATAACATTGTTTTTACTGCCTACCCCTGCGCAACGTCCGCTTTTATTGACGGAGACGGCGCAGACGGAAGAGGTGGAGCAAAAAAAAAAGTGTGTGTGACGAATCCACAGTGGGACGCACCGGGACAAGGTTGTTCTGCAGAAACCGGCACAGGACGTGAATGGAGAGGACAGACGGAGACATGTGTTCCCTTCATAACTAAACATAGTTTCCCCCTTTGTTTGCGGCTCGTGCTCGACATTAATCAAGTGTTCAGGTTACAATCAGTAACGGGATCCTGCTCATTTTCTCTGATGTACATCACTTTGTGTCTCCTGTAAACAAAGTCCCGGTGCTGCATTTTGATGGGTCCGTCCATAGCTCAGAGCAACACATGTTTAATTAAAGCGCGAGTCAACATTTGTACCGATTGACACCACAATGAGCTTCATGCGGATTCAACACACTGCAATGACTCTGCCTTGTGAGATTCACCCCCCCCCCCTTCCAAAAAAAACAAATTCTGCTTTAATGCCACCATCACCACCTCAGTTCAAAGCAAGTCTCTTAATTATGACTTGAAGGTTGGTGGGTGGGTGAGGATGGAGGGGGAGGAAGGAGGGGGTTGAGCTTTCCCTTCCTTCCCGACGGCATCGTTAGCCGCAGTCCCTAATTATCCAGGTAGCTGACGGTTCAGTGACAGGGCCCCACCGATTAATGCTGACAAATTCAGCAAGGTGTCAGGTCTGCGAGCTGCCTTGATATAATCAACTCGGTGTTAGCCACTTCTCAGATGCCCACCCCCAGTTGTTCCGGTGTAAACTCAACAGCAGAGGTTGCTCGCCGCGTGACGTGACAAATCGACATTCGCGTGACTTTTAAAGTCAACACTCAGCTGGACACCAGCGGCCCCCGTAACAACATTATGAACGGTTGTAGTCTCAAGCTGGGATAATTAGTACATGGGCAGGTCTGTAAATACAGTACATACATTGGATGTTAAAGCTGCAGCACAGCGGAACTCTTGATTCAGTTGATTGTTGTTTTTTACCGCCGCACAATTAATCACTTTTAAATCTAATGTGTAATTTGACACAACGCAATTAGTATCGCAAAGGCTGCGATTTAATTATTCTATTTTCTTTCTGTGTAATTGTAAATATGTAACACACGTGACATGTTCTTATAATAGAATACAGATTAGTTGTGTCATACAGTACAAGTGTCTTGATATATGTCCGATTATAAGTTTAGTAAAAATGCAAGAAACGGAAATGAACAGTTTCTTGCATTTGCACACCAAACACTTGTTCGCTGCAGAAATACACACAACATTCAAAGTAATTACTGTTACACCATTAAATATTGAATTATTTCCTCGGCCTAAATCTGCTGTACAGTGAATATTAGACTAATCCTTGACTTATATTAAATTATATCGCAAATCAAATCACAAATGTAATATCGCAATCGCAATTTCATGTTTTCCCCAAATCATTCAGCCTTACTTATGTTATATGTTACAGATGACCTGAGGCAATCACTCCATCACTAAAATGCTCTGCTGGTTTTTTTTTTTTTTTTTTTTTTATGGCACTTTTCCATGATACAGTTCTAGCTCGACTCTACTCTAGCTTTTCCATTAGCGATTGAACCTGGTGCTTTTTTTCACTACCTGCTCTGTCGAGGTTCCAAGCGAGCTGATCCGATACTAAAATGTGACGTCAACAGACTGCCGGTCACCGATTGGTCAGAGAGTGTCGTTGCTGGAAGTGTCATCAGTGTGAAGAATTACAGAGTTACATGCTCATCAACATTTTGCAAGGAAATGTCTAAAATATCAATATAACAACCCTTTCTGCCATCTTTTAAACCAATGACTGTGTCAGACGTAGTCATGCAGGAAGTGCTGAACTACTCTTTTTTTGATACCTGATTCAGTTACACCGAAAACAACTGTTTTGCTCGTCACTAGTTTGCAGATGTGAAAAATGTACTAAAATATTGTACTCAAGTAAAAGTACCAATACTTTGATGAAATATTACTCAAGTAGAAGTAAAAGTAGTCATCTGAAAATGTACTCAAGTAGAAGTAAAAAGTAGTTCATTTGAAATGTACTGTAAGTAAAAGTGACTTAGTTACTTTACGTTTTACGTCTTTACTTTTTTATCTTTACTCAGTAATGGACAGGATTTATAAAGTAACTAAGTACAATACTTGAGTCAATACGTACTCAAGTAAAATACAAAATCCTGATTTTAAATTGTACTTTAAAAAACGCAACACAAAATTGTACTTTTGTGTTGCGTTTAAAACAACGTCACAGCAGAACTAGTAATGGAAACGAATGCGACTACCAAACCGAGTAGAGTCGAGCCAAGTAGTGCTAGAACTGTATGATGGAAAAGCTTTCAACTGTCAGAACTATCAGAACAGCCAATGAGAGCGCCCTCTGTCTGGGGAGGTGCAGATATGTAGCTCTTTCTCACCTCGAGTGGTCCTATCGCACATGTGAGTTATGGAGGTCTAGGAGGATCTGCTGTTCAGGAGAACCGCTGTTTACGTAACCGAACCGGGTTTTTTCAGAGACCTCGCTGAGCCTGAGATTACAATACATCAGAGCATTCGCAGCAGTGGCTGAACTGTTTGTTTCGAACCTTCCGGGCTTCATAAACTAGGTAATGTCGCAGATACACACCAAATAAACAGCGTTGGAATTGGAACTTCAGGTCTAGGTCTGCTTTAATTATTTTAAAAGGTATATGGAATTATTGATAAATTGTCCCGAAAATAACCTGTTTTACTCCACTCCTAAATGTTTCATTGAAAGGGAAAATCTTTCCCATGTGACGGAACAGGAGCTAAATTAAGCAGCATTGACGCATTTCCACGACACTTGTCAGTACAGAAGTCAGCACTGGAGTGTTTTTATCGGTGTGTTCCTGATACACCATTTAATGATATTTTTCAGGGGTTGACGCTGCAACATGAGAAAAACAAGTAAAGTGTGTGTGAGTGTGTGTGTGTGTGTGGGGGTGAAAAACATTCTGATCTGGTGATAAGGAAGTGTATGTAAAGTGTCATTAACATGTGACACTGACTGACGGAGTCAGTGGATACATTTGCTATCCCACACTCCACTACACCCGTAGTTTCATTTGCATGTGTTGTCAGAGCTCGTATAGGCCTTCAGGAAATCAAAGACATGCGCACTAATTCACACACTCGCACACTCTGCACGCACTGCGCTCTCTGTCCTCATCTACGTGGAGGTTAAGTGACAAATGAAGATCGATGACTGCTCTCATGGAAAAGAGAGGGTCGGATTGAAAATATGTGGGAATTAGGCTCGCCAGCAGGGTGACGATGTAAAGGCATTTAGAGCTGCAGCCACGAGGTAAAACTATCCTCAGGCTTAATGAGGTTCAGAGGAAGCAGGGAAACCTGGATTTTCACTCAAGCGCGACACAAGGAGTTTTTGACAAAGAAATCAAGAGAACACGGTCGTTTTTCACAGGAATCGCATCCTCGGCCTTAAATACATCCTGCATGGATTTATTGTCTCGGATTTTTCGGTGGGCCTGTTTTCCGTTCACAAAAGACACCCTGGCTCCAATTCAAAACAGCTGCAAAACAAAAGCAGCAATGTACAGTAGGGACGCCAGATAATAACAGGAATAATAACAAGAATGACATCATCCGCATGGCTGTTCTGTAGGGGTGAAGGGCAGCAGTTGCTGATTACTGTAAAGGATACAGAGTGAACTGAATTCTTCCTGCTGATTGAGTCAAGTAGCCATTTGGGTGAAGGGAGGAATCCTAATCGCCACGGAATCCAACACAAACACAGGGATTTCACAGCGTAGATGTGGCCGAGTGCGATCAGGATTTAGGAATTTATTCTTTTTTCACTTCAGTGAAAACAGTTGAAACTACACTTCACGTTGCACCAATGGAACATGCTCACTATCTCTATGTGCTGTGGGAATCACAGGCATCCTGTGTCATAATAATCACAGCAGTTTGTAATGTGGACAAAAGGAATAAGGCATAAGCATAAGGTGTGGAGAAAGGGAAGGAAGACGGAAAATAATTAGTGAGGCATGATTTACGGATGGGAGGTCCGGAGTACACTCACAGGTCAGTGTGTAGTCAGGGGAACGGCTGTAGTGTGCTTTTGTGTCTTTTCCCACTTGTTCTTCATTAGATGTGGTCTTTGTTTTTTGTTCAACTCTATGTGATGTTATCTGAGCATATCTGTGCATACTGCGTGCATCTATGATTGATGCACTGTACACCAGCAAATTTGCCTAAACCCAAAAGGACTCTCTCACATATTAGTCTCTGCATTTTGCTCCAGTGATCTAAGATATTACTGAGCGGCGTGTTTTTTTTTCCAGTTCAGCACTTGATGTATTAGAAATTGCCACTGCGGCGGTGCCTGTTGCGGTAATCATGGTGATCAAGCGGGAGATAGGACTGGAGATACATGACCACCAGAGCAGGCACAGTGAGGATTATTACTCCGAGTACTCTCTTTTTATTGGATCTCTTGCTCTCTCATGGCCCATGCTTGAGTCGAGCGCTAAGTCGATTAAGCTACGAGTGAAAAACTGCCTTTGATTCAGCAAACTAAACATTAAAAACAGTAGCAGAGTGAGAGGTGTTGCACTGCACGGCCTTGAAGTTCTGTTTTCCTTGTTGTTAACCAGCCTTGAACATCTGGGTTGTAGTGGGATGTAAATGAGAGGGGAGGCGTGTGGTGAAGAAAATAGAGGGGAAGAAGACAATAGGTGGAGAAAGAGGGTCTGTGAAGAAAACATATTAAAAGTGACAGATGAACAGGTCTTGAGTCGACGTTCTCCTGCAGCAGCTGTGACTGCTGCCATCGCTCTGACAGGTGTCAATTAAGAATTACTGCCAAGGCCCCTGTAGTCATTTTTTTTCCCCTGCCCAGCTGTCTGCATGTGTGCCTTTTTGAGAAATAACACTTTACCCTTGTCACTGCGTTAGTACTTAGCTACAGTCGCCCCCAGAAAATGAGTGCATGGCGGGCACACTAATCGATAACCAGTGTATTAGCAATTATTTTGCTCATTGATTTACGGCGGAGCAGCAACTCCCACTGTGTTGTTATTAGCCACTGATTATACTGTATGTGCCGGAGCTGTAGTGCAGGCACGCACACACCATCACATACACACATACGCTGCTGCTGCTGCTGCTAGGGAGGTTAGTGTAGAACACATGTAGGGACAAAAAAAAGACTAACATTAACATAAAGAAAGCATCCAGGGAGCACAAACCTCTGGCATGGCTGCTCTGGTTCCATATAAGATCACTACTAAAATCTAATCTTTTTTTCTTTGGGTCATAACCCACCCCCCCGGAAAGTTTCACCACGGTTAGTTCTTTACTTTATGCTAATCATAAACAGACAATTGACATAAACACAATCTCCTGGGAGAGGATGTAATACGATTTAAACTTTAATTCACTTTCTATTTCTATAAGGTTAAATTGCATAATGTGATTTTGGCAAATTTAGTTTGAAAACATAACTTCTTGTAGCTTCCTGTTCCAACAGCAACAGGATTTGACCAACACATCTTCAATGATAATGTAATGTCGACAGTGCCAGAGGGATTTAAATGGTTGATTCATTAATTAGTCAAATGACAGACACTGTGTTTTTAATCGGCGGTGTCACATAAATATTTTTTTTTTTGTCAGTTATCCAGCAAAAACAGCAAATACTTTCTCTTTCCAGTCTCTGCATCGCTAACGCTGATGCACTCACGTGACTTTGTCAGTGACTTGAGACTATTTCAGGAGAAGAGAGAAAAGAAATTTAATAATAATAATAATCATACAAAGAAAGTTCTATAGGTGCTAACTTTTGCAGCTGACTGTTTACCTCAGCAGAAATTTCATTAAAGTTCAGAATAGAAAAATGAAAACTTTCGAATGGAAAGTGGCATCAATTCTTCACAGCAAACTTTAAAGTAAAACTCAAAGTATTAAAAAAGGCTGGAGGCTCACAAGCAGAATGTGTTTGTTTTTTCCCCTCAGGTGTCCAGGGTAGTGTTTGGTTCTAGACTTCTAGTGTGTATATGCATAATAACTATAGTGTTCTTCATCTGTAAACATCAGGCCGGACGTTAACATGAATCCAACACATGCAAACTAAGCAGCGGCTATTAGTGAAGTTTCTCTCTCCCCTCCTTACGTCTCTAAATTGGGCTCTGGTTGTACTGCATGTAGAGCATGTGGTGCTAAATCTGGCAAAAGCCAGCACTGTACTGTATATCATGACAGTTTTTTAGTACATAGCAACTGAAAAAAGCTGGCCTCAGCATTTCCAACCCAGCAGCCGGTGCAAGTGGTGGAGAGTCAGAGGGTGGAAATTTTTATCCCCCGAGGAGTGTTTATTTAACTGATAAGACGAGTTGAGGAGCAATGAATATCATTTTTTTGGACACTAGTTTACTGCAGATAAGACATCTGGGAATGGATACTGCAAACAGATGACACTGTGTCCTTGAGAGCGGACGCTGGGGAAGGTCACACTGCAGCCTGGTGTACTGCCACTGCCATCTCTCTTTCCGCTCCGTACCTCTTCATTTTTATCTCATCCTTTTTTTTGCTCATCCTCTTTACTCATTTTTTTGATTACTGGCCGCCCTCTCTCTCTCTCTCTCTCTCTCTTCCTCTAAGTCTTTTCTCATCTTCCTATCAGTCATCAATCTCTATCTTACTGACTCAGTTCTCCTCTACCCTGCTCATATTTTCTTTCATCTTCCTCGCTGTCTCTAGCTCTCATCTATAGCCTTCTCACCGGATGCTCAAGAGTCAGTGAACTGGTTACAAGAACATGAACTCAACATCTGAAAAGGAGAGCGTAATACTTTCCTCTCTCAGGCTCACTGGTCTTGTTCTCATATATCACAAACCTTTTTTTTTTTTTCTCCCAGTGGTCTGATTTCAGCGACATCCCGCAGTCAGACATCTGACTTGTAAAAATCCAAAAGGTCACAGGGCAATAAAGTCCTGTGTCATCTTCTTTGAAGTCTGAACACATGACTGTCACATATATTTTTTTTTTTTTTCCAAGAACTGTTCCCATTCAGCCGAGAGTTATCCATAAAGCACGTTGCACAGGGACAGAATCAAAGCACTTTTTTGTTGATGCACTGCTATTCAGTTTTCGTTTGACGTTTTCATTAAGAAAGAAAGCCATTGACCACGGTTTGCTCGGAGTAGACACTAAATTATCATCAGCTTCACTTTGCCACTTGATGGGCAGTTGAAAGGACGTATAAATTATCTTGCTTCAGCTACGCCACCGTCCCAAAAATTTCCCCCCAAATCTGTCCTGAGCTCGCTCGTTGTCTCAGACAGTGACAGTCGCGGGGGGTATAAGCTCCGCTCTGTCCCTGTAAGTCATCTGTCTCAGAGGACACAGCAGGAGTCCTCTTGTGTCTCTGCCGTCAGTCGTCGCTGGCTGGATGTCCGTCCACCTGAGCATCTGTTACTGATTACCTGTCTCTTGTTTGTCTTGTGACCAGACTGTTGGCCTATTAACTTGTCGTCCTCTCGTCCATCTGCCTCCTCCCTCTTTCATTACCTTTTTTTATGTTATATATTAAGTAAAGCTACTTGATATGAATACAAAAAAAAAAAAAAAACGTATGGAAACATGACATCTGTTTCAGCGTGCTGTGCAGTGTAACTGAGAACATTTAGTGTCAAGTCCAATCTACAGGCACTTCATTTCACTGTTTCCACTTTACTTGTACTTCTTCATATGGTAGAGGAAGGTATTGTAATTTTTACTAGTTTGTCTGACAGCTGGGATTAGGAAGTGCTTCGGGTTTGTCAGGGAACCAGCGGAGACTCCAGGAAGTTAATGTCCACAGAGGAAAACCTAACACTATCATAACATACTCCTGTATAAATCCATACATTTTCATTTTTACACTTAGTTCACGATACAAACAAGATATACAAGATGTTCTTCTTAGCGATGTGTAGAGTCACTGAAGATTTAGTTGACAGAGTGAATAAATGAAACCGACTTCAGTGATCTCCCCAAAATGTGGAACTAGTCCTTTACGAATTTTAATTTGAAAGATATAATTAGCCTATCAAAGAGTGACACTGAGTGTTACACCAATTATAAAATAAGTATGCTCCTCACACACCAGTTCTAATCTACATACAGTTATGACGCCTGTTATGTAGTTAACAGTGAATATTCCTGTTTTTGATACTTCCTTATTCCTGTCTAACTCTCAGAGTATTTACCTCTATCTTATGTTATTTGAATGGTGCTCATTCTTGCATGAATCATCTCCAGTAAGTGTGACATAGTGACATTTTGTAGCTTAACTAATGCGTTTACTATCTTTCGACATAGTTGGATCATTGTTCTCAAAATATCTCTGGTCACACTGTCTACAAGAGTTCACCATAGTGTACATTTTGCCATTGACCTGGGACTCTGAAGTGATGACTCAACAGCTTTTACGTCAGACTACACAGCAGCAACTTTGATCTAAAATTATACTCAATGAATTTGCAATTCATGATGGTTCAGCTTTGTATACAGCTATAAGCTACTGTACACTCCACTTAACCCTTCTGTTACCATCGCTGACAGGATTTGACATTTTCGATAATTCTACAGCCATAAAATCTAAAATAAATCCAGGTGGCCTGATTATCATGATGGTCATAAACGGTGGTCACAAATCACATTTGTTGACTTTAACTTCAAGAAAAGCAGCAAATTACCAAAGTTAATTTGCGTAGGAAACATGTTAACCACAGTATAATCATTTATATCCATTTAAAAAATACAGCTCAGAAGTTTTTACCCCCTATTATAATCACCTGTTGTGCTGAAGGCTAGAGTGAACAAGTCAATGTAACAGCCATCATTAATCAGTTTCAGCCAGAAAAAACCTGGACTGGTTTGAAGTCGCTTGAGGCTTCACTGGTATCAGTAACAATAGGCTGCTTAGTATCTCAGCACAGCTGCTGTTTATACTGTTCTGAACAAAAAACTTTCTGTACTTAATCAGTATGAGAGTGATAAGCTACGTCCTCTATGTACAGGATGTGCCTGGAGAGGTTTGGACCGACTATACAATGCTGTTTCAGTTATGCAAATGAAATGATTATTTATCTACATTCAGCATAATCGTTAGAATCAGACCCGTAGCGTTTGTCAGCTGAGGGAATAAAGTTAATCTGACTTGGTCAAACTCCACAAGCTGAAGGAGCAGAATGTCTTGAGCTGATTGACATGACATCGATCACAGTCTGTCATTTAACCCTGTTACCATGGAAGACTTGTCCCTCCGCTCTGTTTATGAGGTTAGATCAGAGCCAGACCAAGGCAAGTGGCTTCCAAATGGCAAACCTCTCCGCTTTTCGGTCATGGGTTGTGTTTCAATACCAAATCTTTCAAGAGAGACTCATAAATCTAAGAGGTCCTGTAATGAGTACAAAAAAAGAAATGTGGTGCATTTTGTCCTGAGCGACTAAGTGAGCTGTGCTTTCTCAGTCGTTTCAAGGTGTAAATTGATTGCAGCTAAATTTAAAGTCAAAGTACTTTCAGTTCTAAGAAACTCAAATCTAATTGGCTGTTACAAACTGATTTGTGTCTGAGGCTAAAATACAACCTGCCATGGATTTCAAATATGTGGCGAATATTTGAATCATGGCAAACCTGTTATGAAGTCCTGATGTTGAGCTTTACAAGTCCGTCTGGATTAGGGGCTGTTCACATGCAACGTCTCAAGAGGTCTCTTTTTACGAAAGCTGTTTCCACCAAGTGGAATGGTTCGGTGTGTGTTTTTTTTGCGTTTCCATTAGGAATAGTACCAGAATATGTTGCCCCAACCATTCCATTTTTCAGTGCCCTTCCCTTGGAGCACCACAGTAATGGTATGGTACAGTATCGGTGGAGCTATACACAGCAGTCAGCTCCCTTGCAACCCGTGTAACGACGGCCACAAACCAAACAGAAAAGAAACGAGCTGCTGGATGTCCTCCTTTGTTGTCTGTTGTGTTGTTGTCTGTCGCATTCAATGTCATTGTTTGTTGTCGGTGCACTGGTACATCGTCAATGCTACGTATCTCGCTAACGTGCCCATTGCGCACAGTGTACACACCGCCAAATAAAGGTGCTGTGCTCAGTTGAAACGCAAGCCTGACCGAGGGCTTTACCGTTCCAAACTGTACCTTACTGTACCAAAGCGAACTGTACCATGATGGAAACACGGCATAAGCAACCGAAACCTGGGAGCTGCTGAGATGACTGAAGTTGCTGCAGCCTCACTGAAATGATGAATGCAAAGAGCAAAATCAAAACAAAGACAAGAGATTACCAGCAGTAATGGATGATGAAGGATCAAAACCTGGGCAAAAACTAGTGTGACCTACTTCTTTGCAAATATGTGTTGAAAGCACAAGAAGGTTCGACGCAGGCGCACCCAAAGAAAAACAGATGCAACATCGCTCTTGTCCATTAAAAATAACATTGCGTGGAAAACTCTCCACACGTGAACACAAAAGACGCTGCACGTGAATGGCGTTAATTAAAAATGCACTGATCCACATCCTGACTCTATTATAAAACTACTGTTGGACCTTTGAATCGTTGCGGCACCAGATTGTGGAACTATGGTGGAAGCAGTGCTGATGACACAATCCTGAGTGGGTGAAAAACATGAACCCTCCCCTCAGTATTTTGGGATTTGAGGAGATTGAGTGTCTACATGACCAGAGCCACAGAGCTAGACAGGACTGAGTAAGGCACTATTGTGTGTGTTGTGTGTATGTCTGTCTGTGTGTGTTTGTGTGTGTGTGAGAGAGAGAGAGAGAGAGAGAGGGAGGGAGGAGGTGCAGAAAAGAAGCAATTGAAGGAGGGGCATAAAGGGGCGAAAACGAGGAGAAAAAGAGTGACAGCAAACAAAAAAAGAAGCAGGGAGGGAAGGGGGTGAAGGGGTGAGGGAGTGAAAAAAGAGGAGGTAGAGCAACAGAGGAGTGAAAGAGAAATGACTTGAGGGGTTGAGGGATGGAGGGAGAGATGGATAAAGCGGGAGAAAAAAAGGCAATGGGGAAGAAAAAAGAGAGAAAGAGAGAGAGAGAGGCAATGAAAGCAGTTGGATAGTGGAGGAGAGAGAGGGGAGGATGTCACCCATGGCTGCCACTCATCACTCACAGCTTAATGACACTGTTTTTTTCCCCTTTCTCCCGCTTCTTTTCCGTGGGAGAGGTGGAGGGAGTGCAACCCGCGCCCGATCAAACGGGGTCATTCAGAGTTCACCACCTCCAGGTGGGACCGTCCTCCACTGAGGAAATGTTTGTGAATGTGTGTGGTATGAGCTCCAAGGAGCGTCTGCAGCAGAGAAAAAAAAAAAAAACAGTTTACACCAGGTTTAGTTTCACATAAAAAGCAAGATGAAGGCTTCTCAAGTTTGTTGTAATTATTATTCAAAAAGAATTGGAATTGGTGAAATAAATCTATAGAATGTAACATTTTTCCAAGTCTGGTAGCTCTGTGAACACAGTTAAGGCTTTGTTGTTGCTGCATGTCAGTCTTTCACTTTGGTCAAGGTGCAAATACTAGCTCCAAAGTTTGTGCTCATGTGTTTACATATGTGTACGACTGAAGCATGTGTGTTTATGTGTGTGTAAGCGTATGCTTGTTTGTAAGAAAACCACTCTGTTGAAACCCAACTGTCTGTTGTTTCCTTCTGGGGTTGGCCTGATTCCTAGTCCTGTGTTTGTGATTCAGTTTGTGTTTTTTGTGTGTGTGTGTGTGTGTGTGTGCGTGTGCTTAGCTTCATTTGTCCTCTCACTCATTCCCGTTTCTGGGAAGCGTCAAGCGTTTAAAACTCAAACGACAGGATTTTTTTTCCTCCCTCGCTCTCCTCCTCGCACCAAATTTGGGGAACAGCTGGGGCGGCCATGACGATGATTTGTCTCCCTCTGCCCGTCTGCCTGACAGGTTGAGACCATGCACGCACTCACTCACACATACACACACACTCACTAATAGGCACATATACACACAATTAGATATGCACTCACAGTATCACAGACAGACACACACACTCGCAGAGACACAACCGTAGACACATTCCCCCTTATAAGAGGCTGTGTTTCTCGGGGCACTGCCAAAACACTCTGATTTCCTTTAGCCTGGGCTGCCATACATCAGCTTGGGGCCTCCCAGCCCGGATGGCAGGGGCTGACAGAATGACATGTGTCATTTATCAAACGAGGGGCGCCAGGCCTCAGGAAACGAACAGACCGCCGCGTGACAAAGCCCCCAGAGAGCTCGCCTCCACTCACAATGATGGGAGTGTGTCATGGGATAGACACTGACAAATCTACACAGATAGAACACACATGGATACACTCCGACACCAACACACAAGCACGGGGAAGCGCATATACACGTAAGCACAGGGATCATATGTTGTATGAATGCACTTTTCTTTTTTTTAAACTCGTGTTTAAAGTTAAACTGTCACTTTTTTAGGAGACATGCTTTCTATAGAAAGTTTATGCCAGAAAAGGTCCTAAAGAGGTAACAAATATAAGTACACACGTGACAACATTATTTATCATTACTCTTACTATTAGTCCCATTATTTGGGGTTTAACTCTCACTCGCGATTCTGGTCTGTGATGCCTCCTGAGTCCAAAGATTTGTGCGTTACTTTACGATCTAATGTGTAGAACCAGAAACACTTCCACGCACCACATTTCTGAGGTGTTGGTGTTGTGAGTGTCTGCGTGAAAAGGCAAATGTAGCTCACTTGTGTCCTCTTGTGACACTAACAGCATCTATATGAATCTGAACTTTGAGATATGCACTTTGGCCAACACAATGTTGGTTTATCAACCAGAAATCCCCACACATCACCTGTATTTGTAACTATACCAGCTGTCAATCCATTTTCCTCTAAATGATAACAGCGTTCACTACTAATAGTGATTGAGACCATAGCATTCTCAAGAAAATGTTTACTGACATTGCAAATCAAGTGAGAAGCAGGTTAATTTTCACCATAAACTTCCATTCAAACGGGTCATTTTGCAACCGGTAGAGTCACCACCTGGTGGCTAATTTATTTTAGCATCCGGGGCGTCCTCATCTGGCAAATCAGAAGACTATGTCCACTTTTTATCTTATTTTTGGGCCAAGTATGTCTGGCACTGCCCTCGCTGTGATGTCTTGATTACTTCAGACAGTCTATTGTGCATTTAGACTGTATATTTTAAAGCTTGCACAGGTTTTTTTTAAGGTTCAAATTTTCCCTCAAAATTGGAACAGAGATCTACGTTTTGGGTAGAAAAAAAAAGTGACAGCCCTAGTTAAAGAAAGAGAAGTAAAAACACAAGGCAAAAAGGATATTTTGTGGATTTTTTAAAACGCTGGCAGAGAATCTCTGAGCACACATACCCACACATGCACCCACATATCGTATATGTTTCTTTTGCAGCCAGAGACGCTACAGCCAATGTGTTTCCTGTTGCCAGCAGCAGGCCTGTCTGTGTGCCTGTCCTTCTTAATGAACGGTCACTGGCTGCCGAATAGGAACTCTCTTAGCTGGCAACACCACTCTGTCCCCTTCCTTTCATAACCATGCCCACCACACAGCCACAGTATTCCTCTTTTCTCCTTCGTTATTTCTAACCGGTCTTTCTCTTTTTCCCTCTTCTTCCCACTCTGTCGTGACCCCCCCCACCCACACCCCTGTTTACTCTTTCCTTAGCCTGTTCATTTGTCTTCATAAGCCTAATTTATTTTCTCTGCCAGTTGAAAGCTGACAGCCATCAGTCTCTCTCTCTCTCTCCCACACACGTGGACGCGCACACACCTGACCTCCTGACACGTAGATAAATACACTAACATGTACTCACCAACGTGCAGGACTCTTTCCCTTCTTTTTATTCATTTACTCTGTCTTTATTACCTCACAGACTCCTCTGAGGTCAGCTTTACGGTCTCATACCCTCCGTTTTACCCCTGTCCTCCACCTCCTCCAACCCCCAAAACCCTCCCCATTAACATTACAGAAGATGGATGTGTCTTCATAGCGGGGATTGATTGCGGATATAGAGTTATGGTGCCATTTATGTGTGTGTGTGTGTGTTGGATGGAGGGCACTTTGGGAGGTGGCGTCAGGAGCTGAAATGTGAGGGAGGCTTTTCTCTTGTTTTCCAGAACCTTCCAGCCGTTCGTTGTCTGTCCGCAGTCTGATATTGTGCTCTGTTGAAGGATTGCTTCCTCTCTTCCTGCCTCTCTCTCTCTCCGACTGTGAAGCTGTTCATAACCATTGTATGCTCTCTCTCTCTCACACACACACACACACACACACACAAACTCGCATATACAGGCATGCATAGTTGGACACAGACACAATTAGTTTGAGTTACTACTGATACTGAGTCCACTTTGAAAGCTTAAAACACAATCTCCTGACTCTGTCCAGAGACGCTTCTTCTATCCCTAATTCTTCCTCCCTTTTTTATTTTCTCCATTTCTCACTTTATCGCCATGTTCATGAGGACGGGGTTGAAAAAAATGCTGTGCAAATACACACACTCCAAACTGCTGAGTACTTCGGCTTATGCTTTTTTTTTTTGCATTACTTTGCTCTTCATCAGCCAATAAGATCCGAAACTGGTGTTGAAGCCAAAGAGGAGAACTTTTGTTTCCTGGATTTAATCACTGGCTTGTTAGTTGAGTAATTAGAATGAAACAGAGAGTCTCGATGTTAGCACAATTGTGTGAATTTCCCTGGTGTCACATGCAGTTAAAAGCCCTAAAATGTTTGGGGACGTTGGGTTGTCCCGAGCAGCATCCTGCCCTGAGGCTTTGGGATTAATTCATTTCCCTGATATGATTTTATGGATTCTGTTCTATGGTTTTCTTTGTCTGTCTATGTGCATGTTGGGAAAGTGAAGTTTGTCAGGTCTCTGAGGTCCTGTTCTCACAATGTCCTCAATGTTCTTGTGTGCAGGCTTGTGTTTGCTTATCTAGTGTTTGGGCTGTTCTTGGATGCCTTACTGAAAAGCAGACGGGGAAGAGAGGAGCTGTCGTGTCCCGGTCTCTTAAATCAGACCCACTGCTGTGCAGCCTGGTCACTACCAGCATTTAAAACAGGGATACTTATGAGCAAAATCAATGGAATTCAGATGAGCTCACATCAAGTTCAGATTTGATGAACTTTGATGGAGTTCATCAAATCAAATTTTGATGGAGTTGACATAGTTTTAACCATTGGACCATTGAATAGAAAATGTAGACGGATCAACATGGAGCATGTCTACTTTTATTTAAGCTCATCTGTCAGAGTATAAACTACTCAAAAACAGCATACAAACAAGCTGACATTCGCCCTTTTACACACAGCGTGTTCACCCTCTTTAATAATCCTCTGTTGAGTGAAAAGTAGAATAATCATTCTGTTGTCTTTGGAGCATTCTTTATTTTGTTTTGTTTGTGGCTGTGCCGGTGATTTCACTGTACAATTCAGGCTGCTTCCCTCCATCCGACAGTAAAGCACCAGATTCGGTGGAGTATGAATGTGTGCTTGCATGTTTTTTTCTCTCCTTGTGTTGCCGTTTCCCTTCTCCATGTTTTGTTTCCACAGCAGTGTTACAAAGTGGACGGCCTCTGTGAATTTAGAGGAGGGCTGACAGCATAGAGAAGGTTGATTGATGGCTTATTGTGCAACCAGACACGGCTAGACCGAACTGGTTAGGTTGTGACCCTGTTTTGGCCTTGTGCCCTCCAACTACTCTCTTTCTTACATATAAATATATATAAATGTAAACTTTTTTCTCTCCGTCTGCCTGTATCTCACCGTACCTCACGCACGATTCGACACACACAGTGCATAAATATACATGTACGTGCAGACACACACTTCCTCTTCTTCATGCTTCTTCTCCACCGCCCCTCCCCTCGTCTTCTTTGCTGCACTAAACTCATCATCGTTGCCATCATTCATTCTTGGCTGTTTCCTTTCTTCCTTCCTCTGCCCACTGTGTTTTCTTTGTCACCACTCCTTCAGGACAGGTTTTTGTCCCATGAGTCATTTCATCAGGTTTCACTTTGCAGCCACTGTTCATTCAGGTCCACAACACGCGGTCGCTTCCCGGGAAATGCAGCAAAGAGGATTCTTGACGCACAAATCCAATGCCTCTCTCGATTTTACTTCACCTACCAATTTGTGGGTGCGGAGGAATGTACCAACATGTGTCATGTTTGACAAATTCATGAGAGACTAAGTTAGCCTAAACAGCAGGCACACTAGTTTAAGCTATGGTTCAGACAGTTTCCCCCCCCCCTGCAATGATTTTCTGTTTCTATTCTCCACACAACCATAGTGATTTATGGTAATTATCCATCTTTGGGGTCATCCATCAACTGGTTGTTGCTAGGCGATGGGAGCAGCTGTTGTTTAGTCGTGGAAAGCTCCACTGTCAGTGGCAATGCAGGTGAATTCAAAAGACAGCATTGATGAAGCAAGAATAAAATCAGGCTTTTTTTTTGTTGTTAGATTGTTAATTATTTTTTAGATTTAAACTGATTTTGAACAGAATGAGTCACAAAAGTTAACTGCATGTTAAAAAAATTAGAGCCATGTAAAATCTCCTTATGTCAATAACAGAAGATTTATTTAATGAATAAGTATAAATCTAATTTGAAAACGTTCATATGTAAAAGAAATAGACTGCTTACCAAATGACATGTGTCTAATAAAGCCTAAATTGAATCAGTGCTTGGCAATGGTTGTGTAAATCTCACTCACATCATCATGAATTAGCATTAGTAATGCTTTATCTGTAGTTTGTCCGAAAACAAACCAGATGGTTTCACATGTATGTGCAGCACCAGATCAACGTCAGATAGTTTTGGGCGTTGGGGGGTTTGTGAAGAAGGTGGGGGTTGTTTGGCAGTAAAGTTGCAGCAGAAAGGCCTGGAATCCACGGTGCTGATGATCTAATGGCTGTTGTTTCATTTCAGAACAAGCAGGCGCTGACAGTTCAGGGAAAAGGTGATTTATAGACCACAGTCACTGTCACGGCGTGTTAAAACTGGTTCACGGGAGATCTGAACAAACGGATTGAAACAAAAGGATAACAAGAGAAACTTGAGAAGCTATTTCTTTCTTTTTTTGTCTCTTTCTTTCTTTCTTTCTTTCTCTCGGTTTGACCCATTTATAAAGGGGCTATTAGCATAGCATGTGTTCAAGTAGCTGCAAATTAACTGGAACATATGTAAAAGCCCACAGGGACAGTGCAGAGTTCTGGACAGTGTCATTTATCTTTCAGTTTGTACACATTTGGGAGACTGATGTATTTGATAAAGAATCCGGAGCAGTCGCCACAAATATCAAGCAAGAAAGAAAAAGTCCAAATTAAAATGCTGTCTGTACATGTAGCTTTCAGTCTGATGAGCAGATGTCTTGTTTTGTTTTGCCTTCACCAAGAAGCTTAGAAGGTGGATTTGTATGACTCGTGATGTGTAAGAAGCCTCAGAGATAATGTGCCATATGGTGGACTAGTTTATGTCGGTGGGCTTTTACATGTCATGTTAAGAATGCTTGGGGTTTAATAACGACTAGTAAATGGAATAACACTCGGCACGTATGCTGTTCTACTCTGCTCGTCTCACTGTACAAGCATTAGTAGTGTATTGAATCAAGTGCCTGCCTCCGCTACACTAGGTGGCGATAGGTCTACGTTTCAGCTTCTTAGTGTGAGGCATTCTCTGGTTGACCTTTAAAATATTACATTTTTTGAGCTGGCGGAGCAAACACTTGGTCTCTTCTTCAGTTCCTAAAATGTACTGATCTGGATTTTGCAATGTTTTCCTTGTCGGTGTCGTCTTCTTCTTCTTCTTCTGCACCAGTTTCTGCTGTAGTCATTTGACACCAATTGCATTATCTGGGTGTGAAATTTGAGAAATGGGACTTCTTGAAATTTCAGTTGGTTTGCAGATGTATTTTAAAAGTCTGACTAACACAATAATTTACACTATACCTATATTTATCTATTTTGTAGTGGATTGGGTTCCTCTGCCTTTTTATGCAGACCTGCATGAAAACCCGCGTTAGTCGTTTGTTGCCTTCAGGCTGAGAAGAGTCCGTGTGTCTTTGCCAGTTTTTCCTCGGTGTGTATTGTCCACACACACAGCCGTCCAAAGAGAGTGTCAGGTCCTATGAAACCACAGCACAACTATCCCAGAGTGGAAAAAAAGAGCAAGAATGAAGACGACAGTGGAGAGCAGAGAGAGACAGAGATTGCCTGACATACTAAACATTACCATAATTGGCTTTTCTACATGATAGGACAGAGGAAATAATAATGTCATTTTATTTACAGCCTTCCTCTCTGCTGAAACACGCACACACTCATGCAACACCGTACAGGTCAATGACACACACTGATCAGGCCTGTCCAAAGCCATCAGAGGTGAGTGGCAGGGAATGGAGGGACCAGTGACAAAGCGAAACGGGAGAGAGAAATAAGACTGCCACGCCAGAGCTCCCATTTTGAAGGGCTGCTAAACGGTGTGAGGGAGCTTCCCTCGCCGCCGCACTCCGAATGCAGCGCTCGGCCACGCAGGGTAAATCAGCAGGGTGAAAGCTGGCGGAATTGGACATTAGCACTGCAAATGAGAGTCGGGATTGCCCTCTTCTCAGAGACAACATGAATAAATGAAGAAGGTTTAGAGGGGGGAATGTGTTTGTGAATATGTGAGAAAGAGACTGAGGGGAGACTGCACTATAACATTGTTTTAAGTTGGTTATCGATCTATTTATCCATCTATGCAACTTTTTCATGCATATTGCTGTATATGTAAATTACTTACATTTTTAAAACATTAATACAGTGCAACACATTTTTTACATTTACAAGTAATACATTTTCTTAGTATAAGTCTCCATGAAGTGAGACGTGTGAGGCTGTTTGCATTACACTGAACCACCACACACACAGCTCACTACCTTCATGAGAACTGGACGTAATTTGGAAGCGTGTGTAAATGTGTGTGTGTTTATACGTGCCTGTGTGTGTGTGTGTGTGTGTGTGTGTGAGAGAGAGGGAGCGAGACTATGGGATGTCCAACTGTGGTGTCACCTGTATGCAGCAGGACATCCTGGACTCGGGGCACAACAATAGTGACAGGCTCGTCTCCAGACGCAGATGGCTTTGCTCCCCCACACCCACCACCCCACACCACCCCACCCCCATCAGCCACAGTGCATCCCTGCAATCACCTGACACACTGTGACACACACACACACACACAACATTTCAAACACACAAACCTCACCTCACTTACGCACACTTCATTTGGACACACACATGGCATAAATGTTACTCATTTCTCTTCCCTCTTGTATCATTCTTAGTATGTTACATGCTGTTTAACTTGTTTCTCTGTCATGTTTCGTTCTCTCTCTCTCACGCACACACACACACCTCTTGTTCACTGGCCTAAACACATCTTTTCTCCTCTCTTTTCAAAACTTCCCCCTTCTCCCTATCCTCTCTGACAGCACAAAGTGGGCTTACGTTTTTGACTGACAACCACAACAGACAACCACCCTCACCACACCACCCTCACCCCGGTTTTAATCCCTTCCCCATCCCTCCCTCCCACCCTCTCCTCTCCCTCTTTTGTTCTGAGTGACGCGGGAAAGCCGCCGTGTCAGCATCTTTTCCATCTCTGATTGCCTTATTAGCCGGCGGTGGCACCCGCAGCTTTTCTGACACAGATGGTGAAGGAGGAGACTCGAGCAGGAGGGGAGAAGAAAAAAAAAAAAAATGGCTGACTTGTGTTTGTTGTTGTTACTTTCCCCTCCCACCTCTTCTCAGGCTTGTTTGTGTGGACACTGACACCTCGAGCCGACACTGACACACTCCTGACAATGATGCCTGTCAAAGGCAGCATACGGAGGACGGCAGGGCAAAAAAACAGACTTAAGTGTTGGTGTACATTTTGTGTGTGAATGTGTGTGTGTGTGTGTGTGTTTGTACTGCTGTCAAGTTTCCTCTCACTTTGTCAGCGCGGCTGCTTTATCAAGCTTTATCACCGCATTGACTTTGAATGGGTTCAGTTTTGCATTCATTCGAGTACAGTGGGCCGATTGGGAGGACGAGACAGGTTGAAAGAGACAGCTGCTTTGGCAAAAGGTTAAAATCTCCTAATTTACTGAATAACTCAAGTGAATGATTTCAGCGTGGCCTGTGTATAATCAAGAGCTGACACTTAAGAGCAAAACTAACACCACGTTTAATTAACAAGAGGAAGGCTGCACTTTAAACGTGTATATTCCCTGACACACACACCAACATTAACACACATTTAAAGCAGAGAGAACAAGAGAGAGAGAGAGTTGCAGCTGTTGGACCTCCAGCTTTTCCAAGGCAGCAGTAAGAGGCACCTCACAAACATCAGGTATTATGTCCATTCCTATTATAGGATAGAGAGCTACATGCTGTTTGAAGCTGACAGCACATCTGCCTCCTCACTGGAGACTGATTCTGGCACCTCAGACAAGCATCTTCCTAGGGATGGATTTGGGGAGCTGCCTTTGCATATTTAACCCTCTATTTTTCTGCTTCTCTGTAATGCTTCCATCTTAATCTGCCTCTGAGACTGATATCTACGCCATTTGCTTCACTATTTTAGGGGCTGCAGTAAATCGACATCGAAAAAATTCGTTTAAATCCAGATTTTGGCCGCAAAAACATTTGTGCAATTTGTGAAACTGCAAATAAAAAAGGAAACAGGAATGTTTATATTGATAGTATAAACCCCTCTCTTTTTCTAAAATGGCACACTTGATGCTGAGAGTACTCAGGGAGCACAGGCAGTAACAACACGGCTTGTCATGTCCGCTGGCCATTTCCTAGCATCACGCTGTGAGGACTTCTACAGCGGATGCCAAGTTGACTCCAGCCAACCATGGCTTGGCACGGCGGATGCAGCTGGCATTTTTCTCCTCTATCTCTTACTTGAAAATACACAGTATGTGTGGCACGCTGACAGAATGAAGCGATTCAAAACTCAAGAACAGATCTTTAGTTTCACTTCGGCGACAACATAAACAATCAAATGCGGAAATGCTATCAGCTGTTGTAGAATTCCAGGTTGCTGATGAGGGGAAGTGTGTGAATGTTTGAATATGTTGAAATGTTTGCACAAATGCAGTGAATGCATCTCTTTTAATCCAGTGTTTCAGTTTGGTATGTTTCAGAGCAAACTTCAAAGAGACTCTTTAATAGGTCGATCGATGAGGCATGCTTGCCTTTTTACAGTTTTTTTTTATTTATTTATTTCTACTGAGACAGCAGTGTCTTCATTTCTGTTGTGAAGTAACAGATCTTACCGCATGATAAATAAGTATCATCATGTCTCAGGATTTGATTGCTGCATAATTTGAAATTGTGCTTGTTTTTACTTTTTGAACAAAGCAGAGCGATTTCTGTAGCTCATCTCTGCTCTCTGCCCTTGCTGAGCTGTAGTGTTCAATAGCTTCATTAGGCAGTGCAGTGGAGAGGACGATCTGTCATTGTCAAGATATGGATGTTTGCCACTTTATTATTGCAAATATGTGTCTTCTTCTGGGACTATTGACAAAAATACTCTTTAGGATTATTACACATACCACCTACACATAGAATGTGGAGAAATGTCTAATTTGTATCAAATATGGATATATTTATGCATAAAAACATCTAATGTCACATTTCTATTTGTTTTGTTTTCACAGCTTATGGACCCGAGGATGAATTTACATTGGACAAAATTGATGAAGAGGAACATCTGCTGGATGACGGCCTCTCTCTGGATGGTCAAGACGCAGATTATCTCTTCAATGAGGACGAGGAGGGAAGAGATCACTACAGCTGCCAAAACTCTCCATTCAGCAATGGCACTAACCCAGATGCTGGGTACGCCTCCCCACTCAGCACAACCAGTGACCAACTGGTGGACCTTAAAACCTCCTCCTCCTCTAGTGATGGTCAGGACAAGGTAGTGGAGAAAGTAGAGGAGAGCACAGAGTCCATCAATGGCCTCTCACTGCAGGACAGTCTGGCAAAAATGAAAGCCGTCTATGCAAACCTGATCTCAGATGCCTCCTGGTCCAGCATTGCTTTGGATATGCTTAAAAGTAAGCAAGGGAATCTTGCAGCTAGCAACGGCAACGGGGGCAGTCACAAAGGGAGCAATGGGTTCCTGAACAGTCCCAGCACAGGGGATGTCCATGTGAAAAGCAGATGTAGCAGTAGCAATGCCTCAGCCACTACTAATACCACCAGCAGTACCACCACAAGGACGGTGACAAGCAGCAGCAATAGTGGCACTATTGTAAATTCTGGCAGCACAGGAGGCTTAGCATATGATTGGCACCAGGCAGCATTGGCCAAAACCCTCCAGCATACTCCATACCAACTCCTTCCTGAGCCTAGCCTTTTCAGCACCGTGCAGCTTTACAGACAAAACAATAAACTCTACGGCCCCGTGTTTACTGGTGCCAGCAAGTTCAGGTGCAAGGACTGCAGTGGAGCCTATGACACTTTGGTTGGCCTGACAGTACACATGAATGAAACAGGCCATTACCGCGATGACAACAAGGATACCGAGAATGACAGAAGCAAGACTTGGTCCAAGCCACGCAAGCGCTCCCTGTTAGAGATGGAAGGCAAAGAAGATGCCCAGAAAGTTCTTAAATGCATGTACTGTGGCCACTCTTTTGAATCCTTGCAAGACCTTAGTGTCCACATGATCAAAACAAAACACTATCAGAAAGTGCCTCTAAAAGAACCAATGCAAGCCCTCACCTCAAAGCTGGTTCCCCCAACCAAAAAAAGAGCATTTCAAGACTTATTGTCCCCAAGTTCGCCGGAGTCTGTGTCATCTGGCATACTACTGGGCGATTCCTCCAAAGACCAAAAAATGGCCAATCCCTATGTCACTCCTAACAATCGATATGGTTACCAAAATGGTGCCAGCTATACTTGGCAGTTCGAGGCACGTAAGGCACAAATTCTTAAATGCATGGAATGTGGCAGTTCACACGATACCTTGCAACAACTGACTGCCCACATGATGGTCACCGGACACTTTCTGAAAGTCACAAACTCAGCTTCTAAAAAGGGTAAGCAGTTGGTATTTGATCCCATCACTGAGGAGAAAATCCAGTCAATTCCTCTGCCACCAAGTACCACACGACTCCCAGCGCCCAACGGGAAGTCACAGACTGATTCGCCAATGCACCCCTGTAGCCCAGAGGAGAGAAATGAAGAAAGGAGAGATGTAGAGATGGATGAAGAGAAAATGGAACATAGGGAACCAGTGAAAAAAATCAAAGAGGAGAAAGAAGATCCTCCTGAAAAACCTGAAAAACCAGGAAAGGCTAGATCTTACCAATATCTGACAGAAGAAGACTTAGAAGAGACGCCCAAAGGTGGCCTGGACATTCTAAAATCTTTAGAGAACACAGTTTCAAGTGCAATCAGCAAGGCCCAAACAGGTACACCCACCTGGGGCGGATACACTAGCATTCATGCTGCCTATCAGCTCCATGGATCTTTCAAGTCTAGCTTGCCCTCCTGTGCACAGGTCCAGCCTTTGTTCAGCAGCAACAATTTGAAGGCACTGTCCTCTGAGTTAGGTACCCTGATCCATTCACCAGGGAGCCCCTCACCACCTCCATGTCACAGAAGCAATGTACTGGCCATGGAGGAATTAGTAGAAAAGGTGACTGGGAAAGGTTCAGTGAAGACTGAAAAAGAGGAAAAACGTGTAGAAAATAAGTGCAGGCCCACAAAGTCACCATTGCCAAATCCTAAGGATAAGCTTCCTTCCCTCAGTACTGAAAATCTCTCAAAGGTAATGAAAGAGTCTGCAGCAGAGGGCCATACAGAATCAAAAGGTGAAGAGGGAGAGCGGATAGAAAGCAAATTAGAGAGACACATTAAGAGTGAAGTAGATTCCCCAAAAAAGCTTGTTAGTAATGGCTGCAATAACCTGAGCATCATCACTGATCACTCACCTGAACAACCACTTGTGAACCCTCTCAGTGCGTTGCAGTCGATCATGAACAACCATTTGGGGAAAGCTTCCAAAGTGTCCACGCCATTCATAGACCCCTTTGCTGTGCTTCATAAGATCAGCAGCAACTCTCCTCAAAGCAAGTCAGCAGAACCTGTGCATCAGTACCACAACAACAACAACAACAACAACAACGATGATGATGATGATGATCAGCCCATGGACTTGACAAAATCCAAAAACATTAATGGGAGTACACCAAAGGGTACTTTTACAACACCAAACAACAACAACAACAGCATTAACAACAGCAAACCAACATTCCGAGCTTTCTCTCAGTCATCTTCTCCACCTCTGCGGGAGAACGCTTTGATGGATATTTCAGACATGGTGAAAAATCTGACTGGTCGTTTGACACCAAAGTCTACCACGCCGTCCTCCGTCTCTGAGAAATCAGACATCGACAGCTGTAGTTTTGAGGATGGCATGGAGGAGCTGTCTCCCATCCAAAGACGAAAGGGTAGACAGTCAAACTGGAATCCTCAACATCTCCTGATTCTTCAGGCCCAGTTTGCCTCCAGTCTTAGGGAGACTCCTGACGGAAAGTTTGTAATTACTGACTTGGGGCCCCAGGAACGGGTCCACATCTGTAAATTCACTGGTCTCTCCATGACTACTATCTCCCATTGGCTGGCCAATGTAAAATATCAATTAAAACGGACAGGAGGAACAAAGTTCCTCAAAAATATTGACTCTGGCCAGCCTTTGTTTTTGTGCAGTGACTGTGCATCCCAGTTCAGAACTGCCAACGCCTACATTCATCATTTGGAGTCCCATCTCGGGTTTACCCTGAAGGACCTTGCAAAGCTTTCCATAGACTTATTAGAGCAGCAAGCAGTTGGCAGAATAGACGACAAGTCTTTCGGTTCTTCTGGACTCTTGGAAGAAGACGCCGGTTCAATTTACCAGTGCAAACTGTGTAATCGGACATTTTTAAGCAAACATGCAATCAAATTGCACCTTTGCAAAACACATGGAAAGTCACCAGAGGACCATCTCATCTTTGTAAAGGAGCTGGAAAAGTTTGACAAACAATAAAGTCAGATTTAGCTGGCAGCATGACAGACTATCATTGCACTATAACTCTACGCCACAATCTGTCATAACAGATAGTGCCACAGCTGCATTGACCACTGATGGGACACAAAAAACATGGTAGCTTTAAAGATCCAGTGTAAAGAATTAGTGACGTCGAATTGTGAGACTGACATAATCATAACAAACGCAAGACTCCGCTACTCACCCATCTTTTTTCCAAAGCATGTCAGGGAGCTACGGTGGCCTTCACATACCAGAAAGGATATTGTTGTGGTTCTTCTTTTGTGTTATAGCCGTCCACTTCAAAATTCTAAACTAATGTTCTGGTTGGAAAAGATGGCTGCCTCCGTAAACCAAGACCCTTGCCTAAAGTACATACTGTATAAAAGGCTACAAAAACCAAACAAGTTTTATTTTAAAGCGTTTATGCACTAATATAAACACACTTAATGGTAGTATATTCAATTTCTGCCAGTAAACCCTCCTAAATGTTACACACTGGACCTTTAATACCATTTACTAATGTAATTACATAACATTTAATGAATTAAAAAGCTGAATAATAATAGTAATGTTTAATTTTTTGGTAATATTAACGTACCAAATTGGTGCAGCAACCATGGCACTATGTAGTCACTGACTGATTGTTGCTTTTGTAATGCACTGCATCTTTTCTGAGCCTTTGGGGGGAAAAGTACATCTGTTGTTTTTAAAAACTGGACCATGCTCTTCTTTTGATCACTGTTTCTGAATGATTTTTAAGATGAATATATTTCAACACAACCTGCATATTATTTATGGAACAGTTTGTGCATGTTTTTATGTAATGAAGTGAGCAAATTATGTCTAGTAATACTTTTTTTTGTTTTGTTAACCACGATGACTAAGCTAATACCCCTGGTTATCAAAAACACAGCAACTGTATGAAGGTACATGACGTCACGCGAAAGATGGCGCTTTTTAAAGTGATGACATCAAGTCAGGGATGTTTTTATTAACGAAGTATGGATACAAATCACAGCACTTCACCGTTTTCAGTTTTAAAACCCGACACTCCACACATGGCAGTTTGGGGACTAACTATGATATTGCTTCATATTTGCCATTGAATCACAGAATGTCTCACAAATGATCTTTGTTTATCTTCCTGGTTGTTTCAACATGTACAGTATTTGCATTGGTAGGCTCCCGGTTTTATTATTGTGAAGCTATTGTATTGTATAAATGAAGTTTAAAACTTACTGTATGAATAATCAGCAAGTATGTATACATGTACGTCGGCATATCTTGCTCTTTACAGTTCAACATTATTTGTACTGTGTGCATTTTTCTAATGTTATTTTCTAGAACAAATATGGGGGGGCGGTGTGTCTAAAGCTACAGAGTATTGTCGGACCGTTATGCTCTTTTTCATTGAAAAGTAGGTCCTTCGATGTGGTTTACACAAAATGAAAACACAAAAAAACTTTACTTGCATCTGCTCTGATGCATGGTACTGTACATAACATTGAAAAAAAAATCATGCAATGATAGATTTCCAGATTTTTGTCATCGATCCCAGTTATTCAGAATGACTTTCTTTTTGTTTCCTCAGTTGTAAAATAAACTCCATGTCCTGGATTAAACTGTGGTGTTGACTCATTGATTGTGAGAGAATTAGAACGTGCTGTCGACTGTTGTTTTTAACGGTTCTGTTTCCTTAATGAAGCAACTTGTCACGTGTCGTCTATTTTCAGACACATGATGATATTTAAAGAAAATCAACAAACCATTTTCTACAGCTTTATCCTCCACATGAGGGTCGTGGGGGGAGCTGTGCAAATCTCAGCTGACGTAGGGCGATAGGCGAGGTACGACCTGGACAGATTGGGAAGTCCATCACAGAAACAATAGAGACACACAACCACCCACATTCACACCTACAGTCAATTTAGTTTCCAATTTGCCTAATCCCAATATTGCATGTTTTTGGACTGTGGGAGGAAACTGGAGAACTCAGAAGAAAACCCACCCACACACAGAGAGAACATGTTAACTCAGAATGCAGAAAGACCCTTGTTTCGATCGGGTCGTGAACCCGGGTCTTCTTGCTGCAAAGGAAATCAAATGAAACCTAATTGTTAAAAACAAGTTCACCACAGTGAGTTGTTAAATGTCTCTTTACACTCAGGTTGTATTCAGGTTACAGTACTAAATGTCCTTCATTTATCATAAATACTGTACGTGGTGCACTAGCAAACTTCAAAGCTCTGACTTTACTACACCAGCTGTAGTCCAGACAGAGTCCAGAGTATAAGTATTCAGTAAAAGTTTTCTTCATACTGCAACATTTTATATTCCCAGTTTCACATAAAGAAAATGCAGTTTGACAAACAAACATTTTGACAGCAAACATGACACTGATAAAGGAACTGCTCTGACCACTGAGTTTTTGTACAATGCTCTTCTCTCTTTTTTTGCAAGGCAATAGCTAATTATTGAATCAAGTATTTTCCATTTAACTTAATAGGTTCTACTCAGACATCTCATAATTTATGTTCAGTTGTGCGGAAAATTAGTATCATCTATTTTTTTTATTTTTTTTTAAGTCCTACTTACTGCAGCTCTGCATTTAATTTGCCTCTGTTGACGTATTTATGTCTTCACCAGCATTAAAATATTGACAGTATTTGTGATTGTCGTCTGGTGGCGTCAACACCACGCTCTAGATGATCCAGACTCTTTTTTCGTGTTGACCTACCGAGCACTACCACAACAGGGGGCGACCCTGAATATCTTCAAGGAGCTTTTGAAGACTCGGCTCTTCCAAAAGAATCTTCTGTCCTAGCACTTACCTTTTATCCCCTCCTTCTGCACTTGTGGATCCACATCTGCACTCTCACCCTCTGTCAGTCCACTGTTCCTATCAAGTGTTCCAGATTTCTTTCCAAGACTTTCTTCTATGCAGCTATTCCTCTTTTGTAATTCGCTTTGGATAAAAGCGTCTGCTAAAAGCTTAAATGTAAACGTCTTTCTCGATAGCTATTGAAGGTCAGCAGAACTACGATACGGATGTTACTAACGTGATAGTTACTCTATATGATTGGAGTGAGAGCTCATCTTCGGGCTTTGTAATGTCTATTTCACAAAAATTACTTTAAAACCGAGAGCATCGCTGATGACACGTTTGCACAAGCGCACTTTGCGATACTGTAGTTACTGTAGTTAAAACGCCCTGTACATAGTTCATGTTTTGGCCTGTTTTTGCACTTTGAAAGACAATGAAATATTGGGTACTTGAGTACTTCAAATTTAACACGCAAAGTCTGTGTTTCTTCATTTGAAATTGTTAGAACACTATTTTAACATTCATTAAATTGAAAATAACTGGAAGTTATTCTGGAAAAAATGGGCAAAAACACTTAGTTACAGGACATTTGCTGGTCCTTTTATGGTTAAAATAAGCAAAAGCAGACATTTTGAGGGTTAGGTGTCAAAGGGTTAAAGAAAATGTCTTCACTCCTGACGCCTCATGTTTGTAGGTTTATTTTATGCTAAAACTTCTTCGAGCTCATGTGCGTGTCCAAAATCATTGTCTGCTATTTTCACACCAGAAAATAAGGCGGCTGCACCTCAGACGCGGTTCAAACGGGCCGATACTCGCTCATTTATTAATGGCTTTGTTTTGGGTGCAAGATGCAATAAGTGCCATCTCGTATTCCCGTCCAAAAAACAAGCTGTGTTTACACCAGATTGCTCATATAAAGGTGGATCCAGCCTGTGCCCGTGCCCGTGCTCGTGCGTGAAGCGTGCCTGCAGACCATCTGTGTGCGGAACACACTGAGTTTGTGTACCATGTGCAGCAGTCTATGAAGACAGTTGGATTCTTATCGTGATAATGTGCCCTTAAAACAGCAGTGAAATGCTGCAGGTTTTTTACTAATCGGTCTCTATATCCTACAAATTAGCACCGACAATGCACCTAATGACAAGAACATGAGTGCATAAATAGATGAATACTGTAGCTTTTTAAGTGGGAAACAGGACAGGGAAAACAGTTTGCTTTTACTGCTTTGGTATTACATTTTGAAGACATTTACAGTAGATAACAAAGCAAAAATAGCCTTAATTACATAACTACATCACTGGTACCTTATTGTTGTTTCTTAACCCTTTCACGTGTTTTGCAGACAACACGTTTGCACAAGCGCACTTTGCATTCCTGCAATTACGCGACGGTTTGTGCAAATTATTGTCTTTGTCACCAGAGAGGAGAGGGTTGGAAAAATGCCTGTACAAAGAGAGACAATGACACATTAAGAGGCACAAAAAACTTCATTCTAAATAGGTTTTGCACTGGTCTAAATAGGTTTTGCACTGGTTACTGCCAGATATTGGAAGTTATTCAGGAAAAATCAGGCAAAAGCACTCAGTTAGAGGACATTTTCTGGTCCTTGTATGGGTTAATTAAGCAAAAAAACACATTTTGAGCGTTAGGTGTTAAAGGGTTAAAAATCAGAATATGGAAAAATTTGCATCAAAAGCCACAAGATACAACTGTATTTAGACGATTAAACTCATACATTGAGAGTTTTCTGCTCTTAAACTGTACAGATGTGTTATTTTAACACTTAGGTCTGTCCAAATTGTATTTAATTTCCCCTAAATAAAGACAAATATATTTACTCATATTTACTACTGGTGACTGCGTATTTCTTTGAATATATCGTGCTTTTGAACACACATGAACATATTGATGTAGAGCAGCATGCTCGGTGCATGTGCTGGAGAATATTTCATAATCCTTTTAAAGAGGAAAATGCTCGTAAAGTAAAACATTGTCATGAAAGAAATTTGGATTTGACGTTATGGTTTTAAAAGAGAGCTAAGCTTTTCTAGTTGAGGCGGTGAGACACCTGATAAAAGAGGCCATGGCATGTCTCCACTGAAGGTGTTTAAGTCGACATGCACCCGCCCCGCGCAGCTCTTGAACACTAGCCCGAGGCATTTCCCCCAAGAAACAATAGCGTTCCAGTGCCTCTCAGCATGCTTCATGCAGCAGGGAAATAATATAAAAGTACTTTGTGGGAAGTGGAGAGAGATGACTTTAAATACAGCGGAAGTTACATAAACTCACACGGCTGAATATATGAAACGGCAGTTAAACTTTTTGTCGCATTGAAACGATTCTAATATGTAATTACACGGTGTAATTTAAGTGATACGCCCGTGAAGCACTGCAAACACGGGGTTGTATGAATAAAGTTTTTATTGTAGACACGAAATGTCAGCTATGAGACTCACTTTACATTTTTTTTTTGGTACATAACGGGGCGACGGTAGCTCAGTGGCAGAGTCGTCTTTCAACTCGAATGTTGTGGGTTTGATTCCAGGCTTTGCTAGTCTACGTGCCGATGTGTCCTTGAGCAAGACACCTTAACCCCACGATGCTCCTGATCGTTTGAGCGGGAATGAAAGATGAGTGATAGAAAATGCGCTGCACATAGATGTGCTGTATGAAAGTGTGAATGAGTGAATGGCAAAACTGTATAGTGAACAGCAGCTTTGAGTGGTCATCAAGTCTAGAAAAGTGCTATATAAATACAAACCATTTACCATAATGTTTATTAAATCACTAGAGTGAGGCTGTAGAACAAGAATTTTGCAATAATTACATCTGGTGAAGCAATCTAGACATTTGAAATGTCTAGATTGTGTTTTAATATGTGGATTTTCTGGATTTTATACTCAAATATACACAACACAAACATGGCGCGCCAACATGTTTTCTTAGATCATGGCTCTGCAACACACAACAAACCGTCTTTGACTTGTCACAACAGACACAAAGGTCCTTACGTATGACTCTGTCAGGCGGGCAAACGCTTTGTTTGTTCTCTCTTGACTCGCGTTTGCTTTACAGCGAACACAAAATAAATTGGCTCCATGTCATCACCATTACCAGGCGAACAGAGGCTCGCGAGACAGCAGCACGAATCAGATGCTAAACAAAAGGGTGTTTATGACAAGCGGGCGTCGTGACGCAGCCTGTTACCCATTTATAATAATCAAAATGGAAAAGCCTCGAGACGCAGTCTGAGCCAGTTCTGCTTCCGAGCAGCAAACATCTGTACGTCCATGAAGTAGTAAGTGTCAGCAACATGCACATGAGGGCGCAGGCAGTGTTTGAGTCCCTGTGACATGCATATCATGTGTACTCATGCCGACAGCAGGGACTCGCTGAATTAACCTCGTCCTCTGTTGTCACCCCTCACTGCTTCCTGAGCAACCTTCTGTTGATCACAGCTCTCTGTGAAAAAAACGCCTCGCTATAGAAAACACATATGTGCACACACACACACACACACACACACACACACACACACACACACACACACACACACACACACACACGCTCACACACACAATCGTTGTACTGGAGTTTTGTTGCTTCACTGTTTATCGTAAAGAAACCATGCTCTTTTCATTTTTGCTTCATTTTGGAGCTTTAAGCGAGAGCATGTGTGGAACTAAAACAGGGGTTGAAACGATGTTAGCAGAGCCAATCCCATAATAATCCAACAAAAACAACATTGATATGTGCTGGTTTTTATTAGGTTTAACTATATTTAAAGAAAATAAAGGCCATATTTAGAGGTCATGTTAGTTCTTCTCCTCAAAAATGTTTATGATCCCAACAATGGAACTGTTAAAGGTGCAGATGTAACATCCAGTGATGAAACTGCTGACTGACACAGACCGAGGACTCACTCCTTTATTTACATACCAGAAAAAACATGTCCTCATTTGCGTTGAAAGTTTCTGCTTCAAAACACTGTGGCTGGTTTGCCCTTTTGTTCTGCTGTTGAAACTTGATGGTCCTCTTTAAAGCAAAGCCCTTCCTAACGTACAGTAAAGGCTTATTCCACTTCTATAAAAACTAAATATGTTTTTATTTTAAACTGATTACGAACATAGCTATTGGTAAGATATTCAATATCTGCCAATAAACCCTTCTAAATGTTACACACTGGACCTTTTCACCTCTGCTTGAGTGACGTCTAAGCTCTAAAACCTCAAAATGACTTTATATATTTTAACCCTTTAATACCTAACCCTCAAAATTGACTTTTAGACTTATTTTAATCACAAAAGAGTAAGTTCTTTTGCCCGATTTTAATATCAGCTTATTCGTTTTATTGAGAAAATATTCTGTAATTGTTCATGAACACCAGATTTTGCGTGTTCAGTGATATCACATATTTAAAATAACATCCAAAAACAGGCATTTTTCCAACATGCTCCTCTCTGGTGACACTGATTCTCAGGCTTCCTGCAACAACGCGAGTAAAATTACCGTAATAACCACGGGTTGGATTTCACGTGCAACTTCTCAGCTTTTAGAAACCGCTGGAATTTTCCCGACAGCACTAACCGCCGCGTAATTGCAGTCGCACAAAAGCACTTCAGCAAACGTGTCATCTGTGATACGCTCGGTATTCAAGCATGAAGCTGTGAAAACAAAATTACAAGTACATTACCTTTAATTCATTATATGTAATGATGACGAAGCCATGAGCTGCAGAATTTGCTCCATGGCCATGTAGAATTGCAGAGTCCGTCACTTTTATGCAGATGATGTCTTTACTTAGTGGAGAATCTTCATGTTGACAGACTTTTTTGTCTTGATTAGTAGTCTATTAGCTGCTTCCCTCAGAATATAATGTCACACCTATTATTGATATAAAGGAAAACTTCATCCCAGATGACGTCTCTGCCTCGACGGCACCTGAAGTCGCATCCATCAGAAGTGAAACTGCAAGTTTCCTCACGAAACAAATAAATATACCTTCGGTGGCAGACTCATTCATTTCTGCTGCAGCCGATCTGACAGCAAAAACAATATAGCACCTTAATTTTTTTTTTTTTTTTTGTGTGTGTGTGTGGTGAAAACAACTTGGATGGTGACGTCTGAAGACGAGCTGAAGGTTTAAAATCACCCGAGACGTCTCATCATGGACAAGAGGGTTCAATCCGATCACTCGCTGACACGTCTGTCCCCGCTGAGATCTTGCAGGCAGTCGTCAGGCGTCATGTAAAGTGTTGTGTTCTTGTCAGGAATGAGCCTTGTTTTTGGAAGATACAGAAGACGTAATTCATCAGGCCGAGGGAGAGAGGCTCTTGAAGAATGGAGAAGTGACAAAGTCGATTCTTTTGAGAATAATGACGGCTGCCAGCCCCGCGGAATGGATGGAGTGTCTTTCAGGATCTATCAAAGCGTGCGTCTGTGGCAGTGAAGCCCACAGGTGTGATGTGCTTCACTGTCATCGCTGTGTCAAAGTCTCTTAAAGACTGAGATGTTTATATATGAAGGTTTCATTCTGAAATGTGGCCGTTTGAGCATTTGAACGAGGTCTTATGTCCTGTATTTTAGCAGGACCTGAGACCTCTTTGGGCTACAAACAGGAGCTATCATGTATTTTTAACCTTCCTTTTGTAAATCAGAGTAAATTAGATGTGTGTGTGTAAACTAGGGCAGCAGAGTGTGTGTGTCTGTGTGTTTAATAACAGACTGTGTGTGTGTTCCTATTGGAGTTTGGATGTGTGCTTTTTAGGACCTAAGAAAAGGTAAATAGGTTACACCAGTGCTGCTGTGGTTCCTCTCGCAAATTCCTCATTATTTTGAACTATTCCTGGTTTTGGTTGCCAGGTTTGAATGTCAAATGTCGTATTCATTTCATCTTCAGCTGTGCGAGGAGCCACTGTCATGTGGTCGGGTTTAGACCCTTGGACAGTGTGACGAGTCTCATTCACATTCTGTCCAAACCTGACATCATTTGCATGAGAATAAGCCCAAACTCTGCGAACGTGACACCTCCCAGACAAGGGATCACAACTTGGCTGTCATATTAGGCCGGTAAATTCAGGTGACACGGATCCTGTGTCCTCATCTGGGCCAACCTGACAGTGGTTCATGTTCCCTGCTGTCTTTTTCTGAGGGGCTTTGTGAGGGGGGGGGGTTTGCTTTTAATCAGCCTGACGAACCCTGCCTGTGCACACACACACACACACACTCTCACACACACATGTGTGTGTGAGAGTGGGCATATGCTGAGGGGCAGTGGGCTGGCCGTTGTGCCATCATTAGTCCAAGCCTACACGGCGAGCTTCTGACACATGTCGAAGGAGCTTCATTCGACCTACAGAAGGCGCATCCGCATTATGCAAAGGTAGCAGTGTCTTTATGTGCAGCACTACTGTCAGAGGCTTGAAGGAAGAACTGAGGAGGGAAGTGCAGGGGCCTGGGGGGGGAGAACGAGAACGAGGGAGGAAGAGGGAGGGAACAAACGCGGAGACGGAGACGAGCTTCAAATCAATGAGAGGAGTGGAGGATTCTGTTTTGTGCTGGAAAGTTGCTTTTTTTTCTGAAGAAATGAAAAAAAAAATCAGTTCAATCAAATGTACAGAGTTTTTATATATACATATATATATATATATATGTATATATATGTATATCATATTGCAGTTATCGTAAGAAAATATTAATGAAGCACACTTCACCTTTGACACTGCCTCAAATTGTTGTGTTGTTTTTTAAAACGCACCTTTTCCTCGACTCCATATCTCTGAAAGGCTTTGTGTCGCTGAACTGACATTTTTATCAAAGCTGTGATTGTGTGTTTGTGTGTGTGTGTGTGTGTGTGTGTTTTTCTCACCTGTGCCCTCTGGCATTCTGATGACTCACTCCGGATTGGACTGTGTTCAAGTTAGAGGCACAGTGGGACAAGTGTCAGTAATGATCAAGTGCAGCAATTGTGCTCTGTTGGTGTCACCTGCCTGCCTCCACCACTGTGTTGTGTTCATGTGCTGTTTTGTGTCGCTTTAGTCTCTAAAAGCGGCAGAATGTGCGTTTTCCTGTGTACCCGAGGTGAAAGGATTCATATTTAAATGCCTCCAGACATTTTGTGCACACCCTTGTCAGTCACATTTGACATAAACCCCTTTTACTTTAATTGTAGCTACTGTATGTGGTAGTGGACACATGTATATGCAGAATATCCGTGTAGTGTGTTTGTGTAACATTACTCTTACTTAGTATCATTTGGTGTGTCGTTATTTCCATCACTTTCAGTTACTTATTACCAGAGGTGGAAAGTAATTAATTACATTTACCTGCGTAACTGTAATTGAGTAGGTTTTGTGTACTTTTTGTGTAGGTTTATGTAAGTTTTTTTTTTTTCTTTTTTTTTTTATAAAATATAAAAATAAAAAAGATTCATGCACCAGAAACTTTGTCACTGAACAGACAGGTGAATGACGAGGACAGACAGGTGAACGATGAGGACAGGTGAATGAGGACAGACAGGTGAACAATGAGGACAGGTGAATGAGGGCAGACAGGTGAATGGTGAGGACAGACAGTTGAATGGTGAGGACAGACAGGTGAATGACGAGGACAGACAGGTGAATGACGAGGACAGACAGGTGAACGATACAGGTGAACGATAAGGACAGACAGGTGAACGATGATGACAGACAGGTGAACGATGAGGACAGGTGAACGAGGACAGACAGGTGAACGATGAGGACAGACAGGTGAACGATGAGGACAGACAGGTGAACGATGAGGACAGGTGAACGATGAGGACAGACAGGTGAACGATGAGTACAGGTGAACGATGAGGACAGACAGGTGAACGAGGACAGACAGGTGAACGATGAGGACAGACAGGTGAACGATGACGACAGGTGAACGATGAGGACAGGTGAACGATGAGGACAGACAGGTGAACGATGAGGACAGGTGAACGAGGACAGACAGGTGAACGATGAGGACAGGTGAACGAGGACAGACAGGTGAACGATGAGGACAGGTGAACGAGGACAGAGGTGAACGAGGACAGACAGGTGAACGATGAGGACAGGTGAACGAGGACAGACAGGTGAACGATGAGGACAGACAGGTGGACGATGAGGATAGGTGAAAAGTAAATTTTACTGAGGTATTTTTTACTTGAGTACATTTTTAGACCAGTACTTTTACTTGTACTTAAGTAAACTTTTGCTTGAGTAGAATATTCCAGTACTCTTTCCACCTCTGCTTATTACTAAAAAGCTAAGAGACTTTTAATTGATAAAGCACTTTTAATTGAATTGTAAGTGCTGTTGATGTTGATTCTGCACGTACACGGTCTAATGTACCTCGTGCGCATGATGCACTCAGTGAACAACTCAACTTCTGCACTTTGCACCATTGCCAAGTAATTCACATCATAAAGAATTTATCTTCTCAGACTAAATCATGTTTGCAAATGCCACTGCACAATATGCAAATTCCGTCTCATTCTACTGTAATGAACAGCTGAAAGGCAACAACTATATATTGCTATTTTTCCGCTGTTCTGTTTACTTTGTACAACTGAATAATTGCCTCACAAAGACCGTCGCTTATTGAAACATCATATTTTTTTTTTTTTTAGAGGAGAAGTACATGAAAGTGCTCGGCGTTGGAGAAGCGAAGCTGCAGTTTTTGTGCAGGAGACGCTGATAAAAGTCGCTTTAATTTTGCTGTTTTTAAATTATTGGCTGACTCAAAGGTTAACTGTCGTCCCGTGTGATGCATGTGCGCCGCTGCTCTTGAGCCGAATTGCCCTTTTGTCTGCGGAGAGACACCGAGGTAAGAAAGTTTGAAACATGAAGCGAGGGGAGTTGTAAATGATCACGTCATCTGTGCTTCTAACAGCCCACCAAACAAGTCTTTAAGAGACGTGTTAATAGATGGACCAATAATCCACTCCGTGCTGAACATGAAGGGTGGAGACGTTTATACAAGTCCAGAGATGAGATTCTGCTTTCATTGCCCACGTCAGGATAATGATTTAGTAGCGAGCTCTGCCATTCCTTTGTCACTTGGGCACTGCAATCTTTCTCTGTCAGTTGCCAGGAGGGAGGATCGAGATTCGTTTTTTTTCCAATAATGCTAAATGCATAGGCAACGGCGCATGGTCCAATAGCTCATGAATATGAATATACATATAAATAGACAAGTTGAGGAGGCGGATGGATGTTGGCCTGTCACTTTTGCCTTGCCTAACATCTCCACTGAGGATAAGTCGTGTCCTGGATCTGCAACACAAACCAACTTCCCCCCAAAGTCAAACCAGACTTCGTCTCTCTTCTACAGCCACGTACAGTACATGCATTTTAGCTGTTATGTTTTCCGAGCCCCAAATGAAATCACTATCATTAGCATGAGTTTAGCATCTCTTTAATTAACAGTTATCCAACAGTCATGATCACAGTCAGGAGTGAGTGACAGAGGAGTGACAGGAGGGCGGGCGGAGGAGCGGCGTCTTGCTGACAAGTGCGAACTTTGTATGAAAGTGTATTAACATGATGAGTTTGTTTGACGAGCCAAACGCACCCAAGACAGCTGCTCCGTACACAAACCCACCAACATCTGGATACATCTGCACCGAGGCTGTTGTAGCTCAACTCAAAGTAGACCAATAATTGGTAATAATTGGTGATTGTTAACAACACCTTAGTGCACAGTGTGATTATCATTGTCTGTCTTTATTCTGATGTTTCCCTGGAACACACTGAACAAACAGCATTTTCTTAAACAGCTCATTTGGAGGCAAACTGTTCACTATTTTAAGCCAAACTGACCTTTCCATCAGAGTTTAAACTCTTAACTGTTCCACTTTTGAACATCATGGCTGCCACTGGCTCTTGAAAATGACATTTCTATGTTTTAAAATGTTCTGGTTGTGTTGCTGTAAAAAGGGAATATCAGCAATTTTCATATTGTATTATAAGGTCAGTTTATCTAACATAATTTCTTCAGTATTGTGTTAATCAACAACATTTTCTCAGCATCTAGTTTAGTATCTAAGGCGGTGTCATCTTGTTTAATTTAACCCTTATACCGCAGAGCATTAAGGCTGTTTTTATCCATTACGATGTTAAAACATATATACAGAGTCTATAAGAATAACATAGAGTTTCATATTTCCTATTTTCATCTTAACCTATAGGCAATCTGATGAAATTATATATTTTTATTCCATTTCACCAACTATATAAACACACCTGAGCAAAAAGTACTCACATTTAAAAACAAACAAACAAAAAACATGAATTTGTGAAATTTGGAAATAAGTCACGGTTCAAAGTTTGCTTGGCTCGTTTTTATGAACAAAAATAATATAATTTTTTCACTACTCCTGTTTATTTATATAAAAAAAAAATGCAACATAAAATTAATCATATCTTTGACTTAACAACACATTAAATACATTAAAACCTAAATATGTGACCTACAAACACACACCCTCAGGATGTCCATATAAAGAGCCATACAAGCCATCAAGCCAACAATGTCCATTTTCCAATTATATACCATGCTTTATCGTCCTTTTTTAAGTATCGAAGTGAGTGAAAACCACCAGAAAGCTAGCAATTATGACCATATGTTCAGGAATAAGTTTGCTGATATTCAAAATCTGAGTCTGGGTAATTTTCTCATAGACTTGCATCAAAACATGATGGCAGTTTCAGCCTCATCTGTAATAACTTGACTTTGTGGACGATAATATTCAAAGTCCAATTTGAATGCTATGCTTCCGTTTTATAAGAATTCTTTGTGTAACCAGTTGTTTAATGAGACTGTAGTGACAACAAAGACGGAAACTCCATAACTATAGACCCAGTGTTACTACAATGACACTATAATGACACTGCTGGGGTTTGTTATGATAAAGGGCTCCCAGGTCCTTTTTGCCTGGGGCTCCCATGTCTCTTAAATGGCTCCTGCCTCCAGAAACACATGTAGCATCAGTCATGTTAGCTTTATTTCACAATAAAATACATTCTAGTGTCGTACCTTGATGATGATGTTATAAATAAAAAGGGGAGGACATCATGGTGGACGGGTCATCAAATATATTCAACCTAATTTGCTAGAATGTTAAAACAATGGTTTTGACTTATAATGGCTTAAATGCAGTTACTGTATAATGCTAGTATAGGAAAATTCATTTTGTATTGGTATAAAAACTCCTATACTTATCTTCATTTTCCAACAATTTTGAAATCCACAAAACAAATCAATTCCTGCAAATGTTAATTCTGAATTTGTCTCATATATATGCTGAAACTGAAAACATAAGTTGAATTAATCGAATGTTTCTAGAAAAAAATCCTTTATTAAATTGAGGCGGATTAACTTCTCTTAAAAACGCCCGTGCCTCTAAATAAAAGAGGAACTTTATTGTGAAATTGTCTTGTTGGTGCATCATTTGAAGCGCCTGGTTGGAGCGTTCTTCTGGGGGAAACTACTCGTATTGCTCTTGTCACACCTGTCCAGCAGACGGTGCGAGGAGCAGCTCTGCTTTGTTTGTCAAGACTCTCACCAAACTCAGCTCTCCAACTCCTGGTTTAACTCCCACACTGTCACTATCCGGCTCGCTTCTCCACCGCCGTGGGAGTATTAACGCGTGACATCTACAATGGCCTTAACACAACACACCAAGATTGAGTTCCTCATGCTGCCTGTATGTGTTTCTTCTTACCTTCACTCTGAGTTAAGCCAACCCCACTGCCGGGGGAAAGAGATGTGACAAAACCAGGGGGAAGGGAAGTGGAAAAATAAGGCAGAGCCAAAGCCGAGCTGCCACTCAGCGACAGGCGTTTTGACAATCATATGCTGTCATCACTTTCTGATCAGACCTGTCAGCAAGAAATGCGGCAACAAGACAGTGCTGCGGAAGGAACATCCGCATACCCGCCACCCCCTCTGACTGCACACACACACACACTCACTCATAGATATTCAGAGTTGTGTTATTTATGTACACTCACATCACGCCGAGACATGCAAACACATCAAAAATGTCAGAAAGTGCTACGTACCAAC
This sequence comes from Microchirus variegatus, assembly GCF_963457635.1. Lineage (NCBI taxonomy): Eukaryota > Metazoa > Chordata > Actinopteri > Pleuronectiformes > Soleidae > Microchirus > Microchirus variegatus. The sequence goes on from NC_139814.1 coordinate 6,669,762, forward strand.
CCCTAAGAATAAAACAGGTTTGGTTGCACAGTGGAAGCGTCAGTGAAGTGGCTGCAACTGGAGTGCGAGTGCTGCAGGAACATCGTCAGAAAAACAAACAGACAGCGTGGAAGTGGCATCTCAGCAGAAAAGTGGCGAAGAAGGAACTTCTCGACACTGAGATTCATGTATGTTCAATTCAATTAAAGCTCGCAATCCCACGCTGTTTGAAGTAAAGTCGTTTGTCAGTGACTCGGCGTTAAACGTCGAGCATCAAAACCAAAACAAAATGTTTGAAAACAAAACGGAGATAAAAAAAAAACACGAGGCAGCATTGAGAGATCAGTTGGAAATTCCACTCGATTGATCCCAATCTTCGTTCTCTGTCCAAACAGAAGACAAACAAGACGCGTAGAAATGAAATAACATCTGTCATGTCATCGGAGTCTAACTGCCAGTTAGTGGAGCCAAGCTGCTGCCATCTGCGTGTTCGCCGGGAATAAAAGGGAATCTCAAAAGGATTTCTGATTTAAATGATTTGAAGACACAGAACAGTGGGAGGATGTTGTTCCTTTTTGTCAGTATTTAAGGCCTATGTCTGCTGTCTGAAACAACTTTTTTGATGCTTTATTTCATTTCATCCTGCTGTTGTAAAACAATAATGATTAAAAAAATAATATAAGAAGACTAAATTGGGTCAATTTGTTGCTCATTCTCTCAATATTTAAGTCAGGTCGTCTCATAGAGAAATGTATGTTTTCTTACATTTTGAAATCCATGGACAGATTGTGGACCATGTACTTGTTATATTATGCTTGTGTCGTTTCTTGTCTCTGTGTTGCCGTGGTATCAGTGATGTGCTAAAGAGACAGAGACTCTGGTTGGCTGCAGACTTGTTCTGTTTATCTGTGTGCTGCTTCCGTCTCTGTGCGACTGCTCTGTTCATTAGCTGTTCATGTGTCACTGCTGATGATCCTCATCACTCCAACTGCAACTAAAGCTGCACAGTTTCTCTGCAGCGCTGAGAGACACCAGAGGGCCTGACTGACAGCTGTCAACTTAGCGCTCTAATGAGCACTGACTCGGACACACTGGTCATATCATTAGAAAGTGGTTTAGTCAGTGAATGATTGTGTAACTTTGGAGTGTGACTTCATTTCACTTTTTTTTTATATTGTATTCAACCCTTTAACACCTGAGCCTCAAAATGTCCATCTGGACTTTTTTATTTTGCTTATTTTAACCATAAAAGGGCCAGAAAATGTCCTTTATCTAAGTGCTTTTGCCCATTTTTCCAGAATGACTTTCAATACCTGTCAGATAGTGAAAGTTCCTACATGTTAAAATGGTGTATTTACAATTTAAAATCAGTTTTATTTCAGAGAAACACTGCAGTTGTACATGAACACCAGATTTTGCGTTTTAAATGTGATATTTCAACAGTATAAAACCTATTTAAAGTAATATTTGTTTGAGTTTTTGTCTCAATGTCCAAAAACAGGCCAACAAATGGAAACAGATGCTTTTCCCCTTTCTGGTGACAAAGATGCTGATTCACCACCTTCCTGCAACAACACGAGTGAAATTTACCGTAATAACCACGGGCAACTTCTCAGCTTTCAGAAACTGTTGGAATTTTTCTGATAGCACAAACCGGAAATTGCGCAATTACAGTAATGCAAAGTGCGTTTGCGTGAACGCGTTGTCTGCGATACACTCAGTGTTAAAGTCAAGACGCTGTAGGTAAAACAATAAATAAAAACTTTCTGACTCTACTACAAATGAACATACCGAGGACTGAGGACGATCTGATCTGACGATCTAGTTAAAGCAGGACTATGCAGAATTTTTACCTTAAAACTCTACCCAGCATGGGCTGCCTCTACTCCCTCTACTGTCTGTTAACGGAAAACTAACTTTAAGGCCCTGGTATACTTCTGTGCACATGCCACACACTCCAAAGTATACCAGGGCCATACCATATACCATATAATGTGGACCTAGTCTTCCATTTTGCATGGTGAGTCTAATCAGGAAGTACATGTGTTGAATGGCCACCAAGGGGTGAAACCAATGGTTGCACAAATAATTTTAAGGAAGTCTGTGTGAATATAATAATAATTTATCAGGTCAGTAAACATTTTCTTGTCTCCATCACTAGTTTCAGGTCTTCTTCAATAGAACGTGATGTCACTTTTGTTGTCACTGGAGCGCGTACGTGATTTAAATGAGTTCTTCTTAATGGTGGTTTGGTGCTTAAGTTAACACAACGGCACCTGCTTTTGCCTTTAAATCACTGGGAAACTGCCCCTGGGTGGTTTCCTCTTTAATGGTGAATGGTCTGTGTTTGTATAGTTGTATCTGCGATCACTTTTCACTGTCTCAATTATCGCCGTGCACCTGACTACATGTTGTTTTAAAGGTCCAATTTGCAGTGCTTGAGCACCACGAGTCGTCACAGATAAGAGCAAAACAGAAGCAGATGTGACAGTTAATGCCAGGAAGCTATCATGCCTGCTCTCGCCCGGTCACCAATGAAAGCAGACACGCAGCATAATGTATGCCTCAAGTTACTTACGAGACCACGAGGAGGAGGAGGAGGAGGAGGAGGAGGAGGAGGAGGAGGAGGAGGAGGAGGGTGAGCTCCCAGTCATTTTGGATCCCTGTCACAATTTGTAGCGCTCTGCCTCCATCGCGGGAAATTCCAGACCAACATTAACCCCGGTCTCACGTCTCTCCTTGTCTGAAGCAGTTTTTAAGCCAAAGAACGAGTTTTATTTGGAAATACTTCAGCGGAGTCGCCTTCAGCTGACACTTTGACCTACTTTCTGCCACGACTCAGCGGCTCATTACTCACGCTGTCTGTTGCTGCGTTAGTCAACTATGCACAGTGTATACGGGACGTCCTGACGTCAGAAAATAATAAAAAAGATATCATAGTTAATATGACAGGGGAGCGTCGAAATGAGTTCATCTCATGACAAACGTACCTGTTTTCTGTGGTGTTCAGGCGCAATATCAACACACAGAGAAGGAGTGTGACATTATCCTCTGCTGTGTTTCTATAGATAACATTTGTTTCCAGATAGACTGTAATGACCCACACGGTAGAGTAGTGGCTGGCCCTGTTGCCTCATGGCAATAGGGTCTTTGTGTGTGGAGTCTGCATGTTCTCCTCTGTGTGAGTGTGGGTGTTCTCCGGGTTCTCCAGTTTCCTCCCACAGTCCAAAAATATGTAGAGGTCAGCGGGACATTTAAATTTGACCTGTAGGTGTGAGTGTGTGACTGATGACTGTTTGTCTCTGTATGTTTGTCCTGCAGTGGACTGACAAACTGACAAGGGTCTAACCTGCCTTTCACCCTGACTCCAGCCCCCCCATGACCATGAAGGATAGAGTGAGTGAGTGAGTGAGTGAGTGAATGAGTGAGTGAGTGAGTGAGGCCATTTCTCTATGACAAGGGAAGCTCTGCTTCTTCGAAAATGTCAAAAAATAGATGGTCAAACATTTTCTGCTGTGTTTACATTTCATGACTAAAAGTTTGCTACACCGTAATCATCTACATGAATAGATAGTACAATCAGCTGTTTATTCTTGTAGCAGCACATCGCTTTAAAACCAGCTTCAATTGATCTTACACTTCCGCGCACAAACCGTTCCCCAACAGCACATGCACAAACTGAATTTCCCCCCCACCAGTAGGTGGAGTATTAAGCCCCGCTCACCAAGCAGAAAAAAACATTTCGACAACAGAAGAAGTAGTCGCCAAGGTCATCCGAGCCAAGTGGATTTTGGGTCATATAAACCCATTAATACTACGCAGTGTCCCTTTAAGTGGAATACTACAGGACCTTGACGTGTGAGTAAACCGGGGTCCGCGATATGAGACACGGGCTTAGGTTTTTTTCTAGTGCTCGGCACGTTAACTCCCAGTCTGGTTAATGCAGAAAAAGATGCACGTGCGTCATGTTTATGTGACGTCACATAAACAATGAATCTCTAAAGTAACACTAAACTTTAAAAACAGAGGCACCCATATGTAGTACACATGTACGCTAGATATTTGTAGCACTGCTCTTTTGGTTTAATAAATTGACTGCTCCAGTTCGACTGTAGGCGCTAACTGGTAAACGGTGCCTGGACCATGGTGCCGTATTACGAAAAACTGCGTTACTTTAGAGATTAAAATTAACAATCGGGAGTCACGTAAACATGACATCACTCACGTATTTTTCCTGTCCGTCCTCATTGAAACGCGTCAACGTTAACACCGTTAATGCCGTAAACGTGCCCAAGAACTAGTTTTTTCACTGTGGTGAGTGAGACGGTGATTGGATAAATGTGGTAAAATAGTCACTTCCAGGGAAGCTCAGCATCTCTGGGATGATTGGAAGAACAGTCTGAAAGGCTGAACCACTTTTGGATTGACAGTGTTGTAGAAATATATACAATATTTAGAGTCTTTTCTTCCCATGTCCCATTTTGTGAGTGTCTTCTAGAAACAAATTGCAGCTGGTTGTGTGTTATTTGTTCAACGATATAGCACATTTCTGTTTGCACATAATATAAATAAAAGCATTTCCTTGATTCAGTTATACATAATTAATAACTTTTTGTTTTGTTGTTGTTATGTATTCAAAGACCAGCAACCACCACTGCAGTACAGTTCTCAGAGGATGCAGGTGCTATTTAGACGATATAAGAAAATGCTTTGTCTGAAATACTGAAAAGACACTTTGACACTTTGGTGCTGGTTTGGAATCAGGTGTTGGGTAAAGGTCAGGAAACCCAAAGATTCTACATGTTAAAGACTGTTTTCTTTGTCATGAGAATCAGTTACGATGACACTCTTTAGATTTTGACTGACATTATTTAAAAAAGTCTCCTCTCACACACTCCTGTTTCTCCTTCTCATCCATGGAGACGATGGACCTCGAGCTGCTGGAAATTCACGTCGGAAAATAGTTTTTTTGCTTTTCACTTGAAATCAAGGTGGTGCAAGGACAGGGAATTCCTCCTGCCAAACTCCACATAATTAGAACCATCTTTTCCTGGGAGCCGCGAGCCTGTCTCAGCCCACAGCTCCACACACAAGCAGCAGTGTCCTGGATCCCATTTCTGACCCACACATCCCCCGTGTGTCCCGCAGAGTTTACACTGTACACCATTGTTTTGTTTTCGGAAGATAATTATGACAAGAGAGAGAAGGAAACAGAAGCGGAAACGGTCTGATGCTCTGGCAGACGAGGACAAATAAGAAAGTCCTCCTTGTCGCACCCCTGTTTGTCCCGGATAATAAATAAAAACAACAAACAAGACAACACACTAACATGATCTGAATCAGTGCTGTTGCAAGAAGAAGCTCCTGTCTCCAGGCTTTTGTTTTGTTCTTGTGATTGTTTCATGTTCTTTACACAAACAACAAAACAAACAAACAGCCTCCACAACCTCGTGCATGACTGTTGGTCTTCATCTTACTTCACTTTCTTTTTTCCTCCTCCTCCTCCTCCTCCCACTCAGACGTCTCTCTGACAAAACATCAGCGTTGTACGAGTTGCCCGGCGTTTGATGATCCCATGTTAAGCGCGCGGCAGCGTGAGGACGTGTTCGCGGCGGCTCTCGGTGTCAAGGTGTTTGCCGATATTAAGCGATTGTTACACACAGACTAATTAAAAGGTGAATTTCAAAAGCAGCAGAGGAATATGCAAATTGTCTGTGTCTGCGCCTCGTTTTTCTGAAGTGGTGATAACAATGTGGCTCTAAGCTCTTCTCTTAACTGCAATTTGCTTTATCCACCGTGACAAACAAACAGAAACGATAATCCTATTATACTTTTAATGGCACGGTTTTGTTTTCTCAAGGCAGTTGGTGAAAGATGTTTTTTTTTTTTTTTGTGGGCGCTGTTTTCTTCACCGTCACTGACAGAACTTGAAATCAATTTTCAGCCACTTCTCTTTCAGTCAGCTAATTCCTTCCTCTTTTTGTATTCATTGTTGCGACGTATGAACGTCCTTGTACCGGTCAAAAAAAGCAAGCACGGTTTTCTTCCCCAGGGCAGAATTAACATTAAGTAGCTTTACATATATATATATATGTGTATATGTATATGTATCGTGCCATTTTTTGTCTGGACAACTGTTGGAAAAGTATGTGTATAAGTTTTGAAAGGTTTTCCAAACATTAAACGTTTGGAAAGTTCTGTTGTCTTTTCTTTATTCAAGCATTTTGAGTGAATGTCTTCTTTTTTTTTTCCCACACGGTTCACTCTGCTTTATTGACCTCACAACACTAGATATGTTTGACAAGAATGTCAAAACAAATACAAACTGCTTCCTCGCTCTGTACATTCAAAACAGGAGTGTGTCATCTGCGATTATTGTCAGGTCATTTCTGACCTTGGACAAACCACAAAAAACGGACAACTTTTATTTTGGTAACAGCAGCTGTGTCTTTTCCTTCTTCTTTCAGCTTCTCCCTTTAGGGGGCGCCACAGCAGATAATCTGCCTCCAACGTCCTCCTTCACAACATCCATGAACCTTCTCTGTGGTCGCCTCTTTTCCTCCAAAATCCTTTGTCCAATATAATCACTATCTCTCCTCTGCATGTGACCAAACCCTCTCAACCTTTACTCTCTTACTTTGTTTCCAAACCGTTCAACCTGAGCTGTCCCAATATGCTCATTATTGTTATTTATGTCTTCTATTTATCGTTAAATAACTGCGTCTATATGTGCACGAAAGCAGCAGAATCACTGAGCGAACATAGCCTTTGCTGTAATTAGCACAAAAGTACTTATTTTACATGCAATATGCAAAGAAAAATATTATTGAAATGATTTAAGGAAGTACAAGCTGTAAAACAAAGCATTATCTGTTATTCGTGCATTGTTTGCAGATCAATGCACATTTTAAAGTAGTTATTCTACATTTTGTAGTGTGCATATGGTGTAAACTTGTGTAAACTTGCTAGTTTGTTCTGGACATTTCAAACCCATCACACAGCGTCTTCATCAGCAGACGTCGTGCAACACTGCTGTAACTTCTCAGTTTTGTCACACTGCTCTTTCACAGGTGATCCACTGTCAGATTCCCCTGAAACAACCATCACCAAGTTTTTCGTCCTGAGTCAGACAGCTTCCGCTCTCTATCTTCCTCCTCAGTGCTGCGTTTGACAGTCACCTCTCAGCCTGCCAGCTTCATACAAATGGCCACTCATGTTTGCATTCAGCGGCACCAGTCACAGCTGTGTGGACGTCTGACAGGTCTTGTCCAGAGTTCACTAACCCTGTCTGTGTTGACAGCTTTTGCTATTAAGAACACCAGCAGTCCACAGCTTCCCACAGAGCGACTGACTGGTTAAGAGAACACAGAGAAGTGTGGTTTCCCTCGAAACTCGCCAGCTTAAAAAGTCTGGACGAAGAAACTTGAGTGCATTAGTGATGGTATTTGATTTTATTGATCAGCCCATGTTCATTTTTTAGGGTCAGAGATCATGACAGTTTCACCAAGTACGGTTGGGAGTTACTTTAAGTGTGTGTTAAGCTCCAAAAGAGAAAAAAACTGTAAAATGACTAAAAATATTCTAAGAAGGAACCCTTTAAGGAATCACTTTGGCACGGCTGCCTATTTCCTGATGACAGCACATTCATTTACCAACTAATACCTGAACTAAATGTCTTATTCCCCTTGAACTCCAAAGGAGCGTAATGTTTTTTCTACGCCGTGTGTCCTAATCAGTGAATAATAGACTCAGAAATCTTTTTGACTTGAATAAACAGCACAGTCGACTTACGCTGACAATGTAGGAGTTTCATTTAGAAATGCACCTTCTTCTCCTGCAATGAAGAAAGTCAACATGTAATTATTGTGGAAGTGTTTGTTTGAATCTTAGTCGACAGAGGTATTTAAGAGTCTGAGCCAAATCCTCACACAGTCTCCCTTGAACCCGACAGAAGACACCGAGACCCCTTTAATCTTGGCGCTAATGCACTGACAAGCTCTTCTGACGCACCTTTCATTTGAAATGTTTTAATGTCTCCTCACATTCAGCTCCTGTCAGCTCCCTCTCCTTTGCCTCTTCACTCGTCTATATGGAGGTAGGCGTCGTCAAATGCATTAAAGAAGAGAGCTTGAACTAACTTCAGAGACACATCAGTCCAACTTTAATCAGAATGTTAGTGCGGCTGTTTGCAGAAGTTCATTTATGAAAGCGACGGCATTTGTAAAGTCCTGCTCTGCATTTGTTCTCGCGTCCCCGAGGGAGGACAAACCCAATCGCTCCCAGCTTTCAGCCGTTAAGAGCCGTTTCATAGAGTCGCACGTGCGTCCATTCAGTCAGGCAAGACAATGAGAGCGGGGACGGATTATGAAACAATAGGCTCATGCACATTTCACACAGATATTTAAAAATGCCCCACGCCTCTTACAAGGGCTTAGCCACGGACTGGAAATAAAAATGGACACAGTCTTCCAGTTGCAAAACAAACTCCTATTCCGGTGCCGTGACACATTTTTAAACCAGCTGTCGATCACACTGTTGTCCACTCATCATGTTTTAATGTCTATTTTCCTATTTTAATCACAAAACTCATTGCCATTGTACATCAACAGTTATTTTTTCACATAGATTTCTATTCTGTTTGCTACTAGTGGAGTCGCCCCCTGGTGGCTAACCGCGACTTCCCTTCACAGACTGTATGTAAAAAATGTGAAGTCAATCAAGTAAGAATATATAAATAGTCAAAGAACTGGGAACATGAGCCATTATTTATATTATCAATTAAAGGAGACATATTATACCCTATATCTCCAAGTTTACTTAGTTCCCTGGTGTCCTAATGAACATGTCTGTGACTTGCTTTGGTCAAAATACCTTAAGGATGAAGCACCACAGCAGTTCAATCACTCTGCCAAAACAGCCCTGTTCAGAACGCTCGGTTTTGAGTGGCTGTCTCTTTAAATGCAAATGAGACACAGGAAGCTACGTCAGCATCACTGAAGCTCCAGCAGCTAACAGCAGTTAGCATTTTGAAAAGCGATCATTTGCAGACTCTAGCCGGCACATCGCTGTTATATATAACATACATCCACAGGACACGTAAATCCTCTGAGGGCGCAAAGTTTGTGTAGAACTCTGTGCTGCACTGTGGAGTCAAGAATAGAACACTTCGTGGACTTCCGCTCTTCTAGATAATATTGCCCTCGCCTGCACATTGTGATGTCACAATGAGTGCGGAAGTCGACATCACGTTTTATCTCCTGCTCTTAGCCATCTGTTTTCACACTTTGCCTACTCATATGGCCTCCAGAGTCCCAAATACAAGTATTAAAATGATAAAAAATTAGATTTTGCATAATAATAATTTTACGAATTAATGGACTAAATGTCTAGTTTCAGATGTTCTTCAATAGCACATGATTTCAATTGTGTAAACTAAATGAATTAAGCACATATGAGTGGACACGTGTTGGACAGCTTTTATCATCCAATAGGAGCCTGGTTGTGAAGGTGAAGATTCTTATGGGTGACATCACTACGTCACTTTGTTAATCAGTCTATGATCACAAATACTTAGACTGACAGAGATACAAAATGATCATCGATCGTAGTTGTCTTCTCTCTGTCCTTGTTGAAGTATGTTTTCATTTTATGTCTCTTTGTTGTACGTTTAAATCTCACTGTGGTTGTTTATTTCTTTGTAGCATTCCCTATTGTATTTGTTTTTTTTCCCACCAGGAGTCAAAAAGTACTTGTGATTCTGTTTCTTTGTGTCATTTTCTGTGTCTTTGTAGTCATTTTATGTGCCTCAGGTGTCGCTTTGCCTCTCTGTTTGGTCATTTTGGTTGAATGTGTGGTTGTTTTGCCTGTTTTTGTCGTTGTGTTGCATCACTGCTGCATCTCCCTCATCACCGCTCTAAGCCCCACGGTCTGTTTTGCTCTGTGTTTGACCTCGACCAGTAACTCTGTGTTGAGTTTGTCTAACAGACCATAGACATTCAGGAAGCTAATGAAGCCATCAGGTGTACTTAAATCATCATTTACCTGTCTGTGTTTCCACCTTGGAGCAACATAATGGACTTTAGCAGCACGGAACGTTAATCCCAGGCTCTTTGTTAATGAGAGATTTGAACTGTTTTCAGACACCAGACACGTGTAAGAGGATTGAAAGGCTTCACACACTGGTTTGTCTTAATACCAAACTATACTTAAAGGTATATGAACACATGATGCGACTGAAACTGTCCAGTCTGTACTGTGTAGACTGCAGATTTATATGGGGAGGAATTCAGATTTTTAACTTAAAGCTCACATAGAGTGGTCCTGTTGCACATATATGTTAGTTATGGAGGTCTACTTACATACATTAACTTGTTTTTATGGTCAAAAACCTCCTAATTGCTGTAAACGAGCCGATAGAAATCCGTCTTTTCTGACGCTGTTCTGAGCCGCGATATTTCAGACAGAAATCTCACCCCCAGAAGACAGAGTGTGTTGTGATTGGCCAGCCAGAGTAGAGCCTTCCCAACTGTCTTGTGATTGGCCAGTATCCGGAAGTGCCATATTCAGCACAACCGCTCTCAGAAGCGCAGCTCCCCCCTCTGGAACGGTGGATGCACTGCTCCTCATTATCAAAACATTGTTTTAACAGTGTTTAAAAATAGCTTCTTCACGACTCCCCGCTGCAGTCCCTTTTATGACTTTGACCCTGAGTCAGACCCAGAGTCAGAAGACACTGTCGCTCGTGAAACACCTCCACAACGGACGTTATTCTTCTTCTGCGGTTCAATGTATGCAACCAGATGTGCCCGGACTAGTGCCCGGAGCAGGACGATCTGCTGTTCAGGAGAACCGGTGTTTACGTAACCGGACAGGGTTTTTTCAGAGATCTCGCTGAGCTCGAGATTACAATAAAACACATCGTTCTCAGCAGTGGCTGAACTGTTTGTTTAGAACCTTCAGGGCTTCGTAAACAAGGTAAGGACACAGATACACACTAAAAAATAGCGTTAATTGGAACTTCCGGTCTAGGTCCGCTTTAAGCTTTCATCTAAATGTTGTACATATATTATGTTAACCTACAGTTAGGTTACTCACTACTGAATGTCTGTTAAGCAGCAATAAAGTTAAAGACCTGATCTACAGAACACAGAAAAGCAGACTGACCGAATCTCAAGAGTTTATTTGACAAAAACCACAAATAGCAAAAACATACTACACAAAAACAGATAAATTGGTGTTAGTTCTGGCGAGGACATTTCATACTGCTCGAGAAACTCAAGTGAGGAACTCCTGGGAAGTCTTCATACGACCCTCCCACTGCAGCACCTGTCATGGACGCTAATCATTGCGAGACATGACAACATTTCAATGTCTCCGAGTAGCTATTGGCTGTCCTGAAAGTCGCTAAAGGACCTCATTTGCATAATTTACCATATGTAGAATAATAACGTGGTGGAATATATATAAAAAAGAGTAAAACACCCTAAATATGTTTAGAACTACAAACCTTTCAAACTTGTATTCTTCTTTCGATTCTTCTTTTTTTTTTTTGAACTCACAGTTGACATGTTCACAGCTAACCAAGAGCTATAGATGATGCAAAAAACAGACTAAATTAGACGCTAATGGGGACGACTGGTGCAGAGAGACGGGTGTTTGAGCAGAGCAGCAGTGGAGTCTGGATGAGATGATGAACTGCAGGTCAGATGTTGATGAGAGACTTCAGGATATAGGTCAGCCACGCCCACTGGACACGCCCACAAACACAGAGGAGAAAACTCCTGCTGCATGCTTCGCCAATGCACCGTTGGGTTCTCAGATTCGAATTACTCTGACATTGTTAGAAGATGATTTACACATAATTTTGTACATTCAGGTTCTGCAGAGTGCAGTGTTTCTTATCTGCAGCCAATCAGCCAAGAGAAATTGAGCTTCATCCGTTCTGATGTGAGCAGCACAATAGTTGGAATGGGATTGCAGAAGTGTGAGACAAACGCGTTTTCAGTCGTCCCCGCTTTAAATCCATGCCCTAAAGACAAACATTAATTCTAAATTTAGACACAGTTTAGTGGCCATCACAGGCCATAACCACTCTCTCCCCTCTGCTAATGCACGTTCACACATAAATGCACAAGCGCATCATCAATGCATTGCACTTCAAAGTCTTTGCAATTTCCTGATGACATTCACACTCCTCCAGGGTCAAACAACATCTCGCTGCCTCCGTATCAATTATTAAATATTTTAAGCAGCATCCCACCTTCGCCGCCGTCATCCCCTCAAGACCGATGCCGTTATCATTTTTGTCAGAGTCAGTTTCCATCTGCATTTGTCATACCTGCGCGCATTTACAAGTTATCAATCGCTGTGTCAGGATGCAAAATAACTGATGTTCTTTGGGGCGGGATTGGATGGGACTATCTGGGGCTTTCAATCAATGCATATTCTCTCCCTCCCTCCCTCTCCTGTGCCACTACACCCTCATAAATCCCAAAGCATTGTGGGGCTTTAATGTATTTGTGGGGGGCGGAGGCCCGGCTGTGGGTGCAGATGAGGTGGGGGGTCTGCGTGACAGAAGCAGTAGTTATATTATCAAACATTACACCTTAGGGCGAACACGGTATCAAGGGGTTTCAGACTGTGTAAGCGCGGCATGGTGGCAAAGGAGGAGGCACGGCTACAGCGCGCAGGACAAGAAGGGATTACTTTCTGTCGTCCATAAATCAACTCTCCAGCTAAACTAATCTTTCTGGCTGGATGACAGAGTAAATACTCAGGCTATAGGGATGTAATGTGTGCTTGATGCATCTGGTTATGGCTGCCTGGCTGCACACAGAGACGGTGAGAGGCACTGCGCCAGCAGTTACAAGTTAGTTAATGTATAGTTTCCACTATATCCTTCTCCATCTTGTTTCAGATGATTGTAAGGCCAGCTGCACACTTGTGATAACGTGTGTGTGTGTGTGTGTGTGTGTGTGTGTGTGTGTGTGTGTGTGTGTGTGTGTGTGTGTGTGTGTGTGTGTGTGTGTGTGTGTGTGTGTGTGTGTGTGAGGCGTATCCTGTTGCTGAATATCGGGAATAGATAATAATTAGCAGAGCCAAATAAAGCATTAATTATGTCTATGTGCACTGTTGTCCTTACTTTGAGATGGGAAGCAGATGGATGATACATAAATAAACTCAAATAGAAGAAAACAGTAAGAAATACTATACATTTTTATTGTAATAAATGGTCATTTTGGTCAGGAGGAGGCAAAGTTGAATTAAAAATGTCATGATTTCTTTGTTTTTCATTGTAAAAGTCTTACCCTTTCATTTAATCTGCATGCATACCCCCCAAAAAAGTATGTTCTATGTTTTAATTATGCATGAAGTTTACTTGTCTTTGAAGAGTTTGACATTGTGGGAAATAAGCTTACCCGCTGTCCTGCTGAGAGATAGATGAGACGATCAATAACCCTCTGATGTCCATCAGTTAAATGTTAGTCGAGCTTAGCACAAAGACTGCAAACTGTCAAAGAGAAAGAACACACCGGTCTGCTTCCTTTCACCTGCGTGCCTTTCACTGCTTTTTGTTGAGTCATGCTGTTTTTATTCTGTGTATGTATTTCCTCGCATGCTTTGGCGTTGCCATTTTCTAATTAATTACGTAGTTGTTTCACGTTTCAAATCACAAACGTTGCGTGTTTTCAGTATCTGTGTCCGTTAACATTGATTTGTTGTATAGTTTTTTGTAATTTCAGTTTTATATTCTGCTGTCGGGACGACGCTGTTACATCTGCTCAGGGACTACAGATGAAAAATAGCCTCCTGGACAACTCTGGCACATTTACAGCAATGTTTATCAATGTACACTGTCCCTGTTTAGCCCGATCAATAGCAAAATAAAATACTGTAATTGTGTTTCCCACAGTGTGGAACTTCTCCATAGGACTTGCACTTTATACATAAATTACAGCACTATATTATAGAAATGTATTATATACACCTGAAAACTGGGTTCTCCCTAAAGAAGGGGATTGTATGTGTATCAGTTAAGAACGAACAAAATTGTCCAAATTGTAGCAGTCCCTTAAAATATTCAAGTTTTTATAATAATATGACCTTTGTGAGTGTGGTGTTAGACACGTTTACTGTGTTATAGCCGTTTTCATTAGATTCTAAAGAAAGAAGCCTCTTTCAGCGTTGGCTCCTGGTCTCTGCTATGATGACCTGGAAAATAACACCTTTGAAACGTTCCTCTGCAGTTTGACAGATAGTTCTACAGTAAACCTGGGAAATGATGGCGGCATTACTGTCGGAGGATCCGGAGCAACACAGCACACGCCGCTCTCCTTAATGTCTGAGCAGTGGGAGGGGCAACATAATGAGACGCCAGGCTGAGCCCTCGCCGAGGCAATTTAAGTTCAAATCAGACCTCGGGGAAACAAAGAAAGCCCTGGTGACATGTAGCCTGCTCAGAGTAAATCACCTCTTACATTGTGTCTGGGCTCACCTGATAAGTTGGTAGGTTTTTACATTTCCCTGTGAAAAGGGTTTTGCCACTCTGCTTGAGGACACCACTGGGGCCTCTGGACCAAAATGACAATTTGAAATTGCAGTGCAGCCAATTGTGCATCATTTCCTGCTCCCTGTGGGAAACAATAATTGACTCAGAAGACGCATAAATGACTGTAAAATGGTAACAGGGCGTATTTTTGTTGGAAATAACCCCGAACAGATTTACTGTACAGCTCTGCTTCACAATCTAACTGAGCAAAATAAACACAAGTGGAGCTCCATCTTGTCTGGTGCTGCACAAAGAGGAGGTGAAAGAATTAGTCGACGTTTCATTAAGGGATAATCAGCGTGCAACGCTTTTAAATAATAAATTAATCTTTCTTTAATTACCGTATCTTTATTAAGAAGACAAATGCACATGCAGCCTCTCAGTTCTGCAGATTTGCATCTCTTTTTTTCTTTTCTATCATTTTAAAGGCAACTGCTCATCCAAATCCACATTTAAAGATAATTCATTAGCTAATTTAAAACAAATAATCCCCCGATTTGAAACAGAATTTGCTGTTTTAAAAAGATCAGACGGTGATTTCTAATGCAGTTATGACGAGCATTAGTTCACAAACCTATCTCTTTATTTGTTTCTTTATTTATTACAGCAGCCTGTGTCAGTCTGATTGTGTGGTAGGAGGCGATGGCAGAAAACAGATTATCGACGAGGGTGGAGAGCAACAGTCACAGACTCCTTGTTAAATGAGAAATCAGTAGCTGTGGCTGGAGGGGAAAGAATGAATGATTCTTCAACGCTTTATCATGGCTGTATGTATTTATGCATGATCCTGTTGAATTTTCAGTATCAGAACATACACAATCCATTTCAGCCTGTTTCTCCGGGAATAATCTGGTCTGTGTCAGTGCAGCTTTCTGTTATCTAACATTCAACTGATTTATTTTAAGTCTTTTAGAATCCTGACATTCACCAATTATCACCAAATACAAATGAGATGAGGCTGATATTGTGTGTGAAGTAAAAATTCTATTCTATGTTTACAGCTAGAAGGTTAACTGTTAATTACTGAGAAATTAAAGAGATCTTTTGCACATTGTTCTCTTATCAGTCACTGGATGAGTTTGATCAGTTCACTTGAATGTATAGATTTGATTTTACAACATGGATTTGTGAACAGAGGATGTTCTCGGTCAGTCTGCCTGCATTTGAAGCTGAACCATGCAGGAATGTTCTCTTTATACAGATGTACAGTGTGTTATTTTCAATTTATATATTCAAGTTAAGACAACTGAGGCTCATCATTATTTCACATGAATCATTAGAGAATTACAGCCAGTTACAATTGATAGATAGATAGATAGATAGATAGATAGATAGATAGATAGATAGATAGATAGATAGATAGATAGATAGATAGATAGATAGATAGATAGATAGATAGATAGATAGATAGATAGATAGATAGATAGATAGATAGATAGATAGATAGATAGATAGATAGATAGATAGATTTTAGACATTAGATAGATAGACACTTTTTATTGTGTGCATTTGTCACTAATGGATCACAACTCATTGCCATTTCGCTGCACGTTCTGCTGTCAGAGCGAAACAAGACAAAAGTTATAATTCCCCTGATCCCCATGATCCCATGGTACTGACTGATGTCATCAAACTAGGTCTTTTGTTATTGTTTTGATTGAGAAACTTCTTGCTGCAGAAATGACATCATGTGTGTTTATGTTTATTCCGCTGAGATATTACATGTGGTGAATTTAATAGTCTGGAACTGAGGAAATAGTCCCCGTAAACGAACGAGAGATAAGGGTCAGAACTGTTTCCAGAAAACTGAGGTCACATGTGGCACATGATGAAACCCTAACAGGATCTGTTGACCTTTCATGTGAATGCCAACATATATTTACACCCTCCTGTGTGTGTGTTTTTTCCCCCACCACAAACAGAGCTGTTTGCTCCGTATGCCGACTCTTATATGACCGTCACTGCCCAGATCCAGCTGGCCAGTTACAATATTGCATTATTCATAAAACATAAACACACAAAATGGATTCCTCTGGTCCACTCCCCACCAAAGTCAGAAGATTAATGATTCACTCTTTAGGTTATAATTCAAAGTTCATCCTCACATACATCATATTTTGAAGCACATAGATTATAAGAGAGAGAACATTTATCATATGACAGGGCATACGCAAGCTCTCCTGCACACGTAACACACACACACGCAGGACTCCCGTCTCCAGCTGCACACACACACACACACACACACGCACTCTTGCACACACAATTTGTTCCAACACCAGGCCCCACCAGAGTGAACCCCCTTTTTCACATCCAGTTATTCTAATTTTATTCCGACACATCTCCTCTGAAGCATTAAAGTGCCGTTTGCACAAACAGATGAGAGATAATAGTCTAAGGAGCTGGTCATTCCTACACTCTGCAGCTCTGTGAGAGCAAGAGAGATGATAATCATTCATCACAATAATCAAACCGTGAGACACACACAGGGTTTCATGCGGCTCCCTGCAATATCTGACATCCAAAATTGGTCCTTTTATGAAAAAGTAAGTAAGTAAAAGCAAAGTGCCAACAAGAAGTGTAAGACTTTTAATTTGAAAGCTGCACTGTGTAATAAATCTAGTATAAATATTTAAGTATATTTACAGTGTAAAGGTTGTTCTTTCATATTCTCCATTTGCACTGAATGCTTTTTTTTGCAGAAATTCATGCATAAATGTATCTCATATTCATTTCAAAAAAATATTAGTTGCCTTTTATTCTTCTAGTTGTCATAGTTTAGGTGCTTTTTGTGAAAAGGCTACGGGAGTTAAGACAAACTTTTAAAGGGATAGTGCATATGACTTTCATGTCTGTCTTCACCTGCAGTGATCAGATCTGAATCAAAGGAGTCACTAATGAGAACATCCATCCATCTTCTACCACTTTATCCTCCACATGAGGGTCGTGGGGGGCTCTGTGCCAATCTTAGCTGATAAGGTTATAGGTGAGGTACACCTCAGTCAGTTTGCCAGTCCATCACAGGGACACATAGGGACAAACAGTCATCCACCTTCACCAAAGGTCAATTTAGAGCAGGGGTGTCAAACTCATTATAGTTTCAAGGGCCAAACAGAGCACGATTTGAACCCAAGTGGGCCAGACCAAATCGCATAATAATAATAATAACCGATAAACAAGAACTCCAAATGTTTTACATTTAAGTATCTTTTACCAAAAACATATTACTAACGATGTGACATTTCTTGAGGAAAATAAGTACAATTTCATCATTATTATGCCTGAGTTTATCATTTGCACATGTGCAAGTTCACTGTGAATCTACAAAGACACAAAACATTTAGTCATGGGTATCTGGAACTGAAACATCAATTATTTGACTTTAAATGTTCACAAATTCATCCTGCGGGTCAGATTGGACCCTCTGTTGGGCTGGTTCTGGCCTGCAGGCGTTATGTTAGAGTGTCCAATTTACCTAATCCCCAAATCTGTATGTTTTTGGACTGTGGGAGGAAACCAGAGAACCCAGAGAAAACCCACGCACACACACGGGGAGAACATGCAAACTCCATTGTTACATTTTATAATTAAAATCTGGTGCGTTTCAAATCACGTCAGTTAAATATGGTTAAAAACAGAGATGCATTTGAAAGATCTGCATGCAGTTAAAATCATTAAATCACTAAACTTTACCATAAAAATGCATTCAAATGTTTCTATTTATCTATCTAATCTAATCTAATCTATCTAATCTATTTACATGGTCCATTCTTTGGTCATTTAAATGTCAAGCATTTTTCTGAACATGATCTTAAAGAGATGCATCATGTGTGTGTAAGTTTTTCACCTGACCAACTGATCACTGCATTCAAAAGTGTGATTTATGAGTGGAATCAAGTTCAAGTCACTTTCAAGTGGGGGATTTTGCACATGTGAACACCAAAACCTTGCAACAGAGGGGGTCCACTTGAGTCTGAGTGATATTTATTTAGAAATATAAAGAAAACAACTAACACGAAATACTTGACACCTGTAGAGGAAAAAAAACATGTTCGACCCTAACCTATTACAACATAGCAGAAAGTCGCCAAAATACATCATAGTATACTAAGTCATCCAAAATCACCCGAAAACACTATAGTATAGTGGGACAACCACAAACACCCGTAACGACCAAAGTATATTATAGGCCTGGGAGATTATCCAAAAATGTACTGATGTCATGCCTGTGTCTTTTGTGTCTTTCTGCTTTATTTTGTAGTTCTCCTTCCTGTGTGTGTCTCCCCCTCCCGTCCCTGTTCTCCTGATGAGCCTCGTCCTCTTCAACTGCGTCTGATCAGACACACCTGATATCTGTTCTCCACTCACCTTCCTCCCTACTTAAGCCTGTCCTTCCCAGATTGTCTCTCTGTTCTATGTGAAGGGGTTTGTGAGTTAATGTGGTTGCCTATTAAGACGCTCGGCTGCAGCGTGTGTAATCATGTGACTCCACATCCTCCAATCTGTAACAAGAGGGAAAAGAGATACGAGGAAATGGAGGGAAAAGATGAAGCGGCTGCTGCGGTCGTTGAAGTAGGTCTGGTTAAGGAGAAATAGTTTAGTTTTTTTTAGGCGGGGTTACTTATCGTTCATTTATCGCGAGCTGTTCGATATATCGTGATATTGATTTAAGGCCGCATCGCCCAGCCCTACTCCCTAAAAACTGCTGGGTTATTCCATCATATATTTCATCATATTGTATTTCATCAAAACATATTTTGTTATGGATTTGTAGTTTAACAGTTTTATAGTTATGGGCAGTCAATTGCAATTTATTTTCTTATAGATTGTACTGTAATCTGTTTTTATTAAGCTGGCGTATTGGTTAATTTGACCCAGCATTTGGGTAGAATATTTAACTCATCTGTTGGGTTAAAATGGACCAACCCATCTTGCTGGGTCAAATCAACTACTGTTGGTCCAGTGCAATAGTGACCCAGCACTGGGTTATAAAACAACCCAAGTTGGGTTATTTTTGACCCATCATTTTTCTGTGTGTAGTATAGTTTGTCGTCCAAAATCAATCAAAAAAGTGACAGTATCGTCATAATATAGTAAGGCGTCCCAAATCACCCAAAAATGCAGAAAGGTTCTTGTGTCAACCAGGTGCTGTATTTATCAAGCGTCTTAGAATGACTCCTAAGAACCCTGCTAAGAGTTGACTTATGAGTAAAAAAATTATTCGCTGAAAGCTGCACTTAAAAGTTAGTTATCAAGCGTCTTACTCACACTTTCAGCGAAGTGTAGGACTGAATCTTAAGTGTCACTCTCAGAGCTGAATTACGACAGTATTATGTGCCGTAAACTGAATTTTAGGTGACGTCACTTCCGTGTCCATAGAAATGACCAATCACTGAAGGGAATCCCTTGTCTAAGAATAAAGAAATATCGCCGATTCCGAGATTGTCGAGCACTCACATGTGCCAGCCTACTCTTGTCATTGATTTGATAATGACCACGACCTATCAACTGGTTGCATTGTGATGTCAGAAAACCTATGTGCGGTCCACATTGGACCAAGGCTGAACCACCTTGCGATACTGAAGTGTCACAAGACATTGTAAAGGAATAACAACCTGGAAATAATCGCGGACCAGTTTATAAGACGCACCGCTACCAGAAGCAACACATTCCTCACCAAGAATGAAAAAGAATGGTGAGTGACAAAACGACAGATTAAATATGTGTTATAGCCATCTGTGGTACTTTGTTTTAAAGGATGTGTCGGAATGGTTTTGAAATTGGATTCGGTCCATGATTTGCTTTTATTTGAGCCTTTTTGCTGTAGTTTTGGTGGTTATGATTATTTCTTTCCTGGTGTGTGTAGTTAGTAACGCGTTTAGTTTAACCTACATTTGTCTCATTAAAGCCAATTGTGATCACTGATTAATAAATGAGTGAAGTTGTTGAGTTGGTAACTTATAGGCATTACGGTAGCTATGCTGTTTACTGTGGTGTTTGGTTGTGGATTTAGTTTTTTCCTTTTTCTTCTTCTGAGTCTCTTGCGTTAGGGTTGCATAATTGACATTTAAATCCTTGTGTGCATCACCAGTGTGTAGACTGTGTGTGTGTGCATGTGCGTGTGTTCATTGCGGCCACTAATGTGTTTTACTATGAGACGAATGTGCGCGTGTCAAAATAGCAACAATAATGCAAACACGATGATGAGAACCCACCAGCAAAAACATAAATGCCGTTCGATGAGCTGCTCGTCATCTAACAAAGCCAGGACATCCTTCTCGCCTCAGTGCTGCCCCCTGCTGGCAATTCCTAACCACTTAAGACACCTCTGGAGGTCTCTTAAATATCTGGGAGAGTTGGAGTGATTCTTAGACTGAAGAAAGTTGATAAATAGCTTTGAGAGTAAGATTACATTTCACAAATTCTCAGGACTTGAGTGTAAAATGGCACACCAACAGTGTGGCCCTACTTTCAAAAATCATATAATAGAATGTTGTCCAAAATCACCCACAATTCCCATATTTAAAAAGTGCAGAAAGGTACTTCTTCTCAATCTTGTTCAGTCTACTCATGCCATGTCACTTTACCTGTCGTACAACCTTTCATTCACAACAAAATTCACGACAAAAAAAACCTTTCTGTGTTGATGTAGAATTCCATCACTAAACGTCTCATTCCATAGTCCATTAGTGCAGATATGAGCACAGACGACAATAAAAAAAAGTGATTCTTTTCATTTTTATGCGTAAATCATAAATGCACAAAACAGCTTGTGTTACTCGACAGAGTCAGACTTGCCGTTTCTTCAATTTCCAGCCTTTTATGCTAAGCTCGCTGTCTGCTGACATGAGCTACACATTTACTGCACTCTGATGGTGACCATTGCATTCATGGGCTGTATAATAAACATGCATGAAATTGATGAAAAGGGAACGACAGCCCCATCAAAAATAATTCATCCCAGAATACAAGTCTGGTACATTGGATTAACTGTTGGTCACAAATGAAACACAGACCTCATCAACCTTCTAGCAATTTCTCCTGACAGCTGATTACCCCTCAAACATCCTGGCAAACATTAGGCCTGCCTCTCTCAACCATGGACTGTATTATGCTCTAATCTGCCCTCAAATACTTGATAAGAAAGGCTAATTTGAGAGTTGATGGAGTTGAGAACGCGATTGAAGTTCAAGACCCCGAAACAGATATCGTATCGTAATCACAAAGAGCTGCGACTGCACACATTCAGAAACAAATTGGTCTCTTCACGAGTCCAATCACAGTTTTAGCTGAGTTGATGTGGGCAGATTGAATTCCCTCTAAATTGTCATGGCAGTGTCACAGATGCCACTTCAAATGAGGTTTGAACATATATTTATTCTGTAGCTCATTGGCTTATGTTAATCCTTTCCATTTGCCACTTGTCAGAGGCAAGTGTCATTTAGTGTTGCTATCATGTCGCAGCCTTTCACTAACTCACACAAGACGTGTCAGTCTTTCAATCAGGCGGCAGAGAGACTTTCACATCAGCTTTAACTTTTTTATAGATAATACATTATGTCAGAATCTGTATCCAATTTGGCAAAATAGGATGACTCGTGAAATGATTTATGATGTTGGGGATGTAGTTTCTTTTCCTCACAGCGCTGATGGACTCTGTCCTCCATGCAAATAGAGATGTGGCAGATGAAGCTGAGGATCACGTGTTCTCACCGGTCTGTGCTGTGGAAAGTGTGTGTTACAGCACTGCAGTGGATGCACATCTACTCTTAAATGTGAATTACACCAGCTGATGATGAGCCTGTGATGTGTGTGTGGAAGCTCCAGAGCAGCTAATGAACCTTGAGGTGAGAATATTTTATCAGCTGCTGGGTTTTTTTTTGTTTTTTTTTTAAAGGTCAAGATTAAAGTTTGAGGTTTTTACTTTACTCTGAAACAGAAGAGAAATTTAAAAGTAAAGTTGTTGGTTCTCAGTGATAACTTTCATAAAGTCAGTGGCTGCATTTGGAATCCTCTGGTTCTGCTTATCCAACAATTCACATAGATATAGACACTGCTGCAGAAAGCATGAAGGATCCCTGACTCATCTTAATTCATGATTCTGGAGCCTCAGGCCTTGTTTAGACTGCGGCACAGAATCAGATTTTTAAGCATACCCAGATCGTCAGTCTAAAACACAAGAGATCTGGTTTTTCCAGCTCATTCAAACCATGTGCCGAGGTGGTTTCAAATGTGATTGTGATCAGATTTGAATCAGTATTAGCATCTCAGTCGCTCACATAGGACGTCAAAGTGTCTTACCCTGGGATTCCACTGTATCTGTTGCACAGCGTCTCTGTCGTGGAAGTGAAACGCATCCACTTCAGTCAGTGTCTCAGCGTCCACAGACTCCGTTTGCCTTGCATACCGACTCTGTCGCTGTTCCTGCAGAACATACGCGAGTGTTCTACTTTTGCTGGATGACAGAACACAACGCTACAATTCAGCAGAAACAGGCAGATATCTGTTGTCCAGTTTGTTTGTTTTGTTTAGACTACTTGTTTTTCTGGGGCTATAGAAATACACATAGAAGACCAAACTATGTCAATATGGACACACAGATCGGATCTGATCACTTGCAATATATAATGTGAACAGTTGGTCAGGAAGATCAGATTCTGATTGAAAGGCTTACACATTTTTACTATGGGATGTTATTATATACAATAAAATCATTGTCAATATTTTT